>NC_041332.1:19205544-19418044 GCF_004354835.1 Perca flavescens
TTCCAACCAGGCGTGGCGGTCCGGTCAGCAGCTTCTCCTCCAGCCGTTCGGGCCGCCGCAACCTGAATCTGGACGGTGCCTCCGGCGATATGTCGGACGACGACGCCGACAGCCGTGCCGGCGACTTCAACGAGACCCAAACTGCCAACGCCGAGTAAACGCAGAGACCCTCTCATTCCTCATTCTTCCCCCTCCCCTCGTCACTACCCACCTGTGACCTGCGCCCAGTTTTTCCCTTTTAAAAAAACAAAACGAAAGAATAATATGATCCTAGGCGTCACCATCGTCTATATTCATTTCAAACCACTGACTGGACAGAAGATTGGAGCGAGGAGCGTTTTTGGTAACGCTGGCCAGGTGCGCCTCACAAGCCCTTTTTATATCTGTTAACACTGCAGGGAAAATCCACCGCCCTCCCTGAAGTCAAGCCTCCAGTACTGGAGAGCCACAGGGGCTAACGGACTATTCTGCCTTACTCTGTTCTCCTCCGGCAAGCTGCTAGTCCTGGCTCGTCTCTCGGCCATGCTTCATCTCATCGCCCTGACGTAACCCTCCTCCCATCAGGCGTAAAGTTATCTGCTCAGCTTATTGAGAAAGTATGCATAGGTGCAAAGTGCTTTTTATACATATGAAACTGTAGGTGGTGGCTGTGAAGTGTACACACACACATCAAGTAACGTATGTGAACGCACCCCGTACTGGAAATGCAGGACTACAAGGAAACGCGTTTCAGTCTTGTGTTGTTCTAAGTGTTCTGTTCACTAGTTGTGTAAAAACCATCTCATACCCAACACACCCCTCAAAACCAGAGTCGCCGTGGCCTTCGGACCGCCACACCGGCTGCTTTTGTTGCATGAGTCTCCTTCTGTTGTACAACTGTTTGTCAGCTTCTACACTACAGCACTCCAGGAACAACTAACATCTCGGGACATGCAATAGAACACAGACTCTGAATTGAAAGTGCATTGCTGTGGGGGGGGGGGGGAAGGTATAATTTTCTCTGTTGCTTCATCTCAACTTATAATGAAGGAAAGCCTCGCTGGGTTTTAACTAGAAATGTCTTGGCTCACAAGGTTAACGTTTTGTATTGTTGACTATTTATCCTCTACTGTGTATTGGCGTGAGCTGTGAATGATGATGCTGGAACATAACTGCACAGCAAGGTGTTTGAATTTTTAACTTGAAACCAACAGGGGGAAAAGCTCTTACTTGAAGCACTAAAGTGACGCTCAGTCCATGTTTTCAATGTGACACTAAATGGTTAAACATGTTATTTAATTAGAAATGCAGGCAGATTGAAAATAGTCATATTCTCACTACATTTAAGTGTTTGTGCCAAGCCCCCGTTTGAATTATCACTACATTTGAGTCGCAGCGACGAAGCACCAGTTTTTCTGAAAAATCCTGCCGATCTATAGAAACAACTTTATTTTTAATTTTTTTAATCTGGCTGAAACAAATAATATGCTGTCTGTTGCACAATAAAAAAAAACTGTTTTAACTGTAAGGACTTACTGCTCCATGCTGGCTGATCATCCATGACCACTGTTTTGAACTCATTTCACAAGTTACAACTATTTCCTAATTCATAACTAAATTGTCATTTCTTTTGGTATTTGTTCATATTCATGTCACATTGTTTTATATTTTCATACAAATTAAAACCATGGTAATTTTCTTGTGAAGTACAAAATAGGCATGGAGACTTCTAGATTTCCGGCTACCTGGATAGGAATCTGGTTAAAAAAAAAAAAATCTAAACAATCTCACCACAAGGTCCAAGAGTACTGGAGTTGCATCGATTTGGATCCTGTCCATTGTCAATCCGACAATGTTACAGGAGAACTCCACAAATTGAGCATTTATTTGAAGGACTTCTCATCCACGCTAGCTAAAGAAAAGGTAAAAGAATACAATTATAAATTTGTGTAACAAACATTTTTTCCACCCAGATGTTTAGAAGTGTCGTTGGGATTTTAGAAATATCTTCAGAAGAGCTGTTAAGGTGTTTTTCAGAGATCGCTCTATTAATTTTTAATTCTATTAATTCAGCTCTGAGACTCAAATGTAACCGTAAGATGATAGTGAACACACTGGGGCTGGTTTCTGAGTTAGAGCCTGACTCTTCAGTCTACTGACAGACCTGGTTAAGCACGTAGTATTCACAGGGAACTGGTTATCTGAAAATAAGGTTTGCTTCTGTCCTTGAAATTTTAGCCCAAGTTCCTTTTAATAGTGTTTTTAGCAAAGTGAAGTAAGGTTCTGTTTGGAAAAACAGCATCCACCTTAAAAGTTAAACTCACTACAGAGTGAAAACGACATGCCAGGATGCCCATAGCAATCCTATCAACTTGGTGGGTCATGGATCTGCAGATTCGGATGGTTGTCTACAGCAGATTTATTTGGGTTAAGGTTACCCTTCTAACCCTTCTCCTAAATGGAAAATGGCATGTTTCTTTAAAAGTGCCTTACACACTATATAAGAACATAAGCAGCCAATGACTTCATTACAGATGTGAAAAAGAGATGAAACCAGTACACCAAGGAGATATTCAACACATAATCTTTTATTTTCTTTTTTTTTTTCTTTTGTATTTTTGCTGTGCTTCATATCATATCAGCTCTGTACCTCCGTGTTCATAATAACCTCCTAGCTAGAGTGTTGGGTCAAAATCAGTATTCCAGTATTTTAACTCTGCTACATGAGAAGCGGAGCCCTCTGCAGCTGCATTTCCCAAAATTATTTTTGTAGTAAGATGTATCTGTGTAACCACTCACAGGTGAAGCTTTGTACTGAATTTATTTTGGGAAAAGATGCTCTGCGTGGGATTTCATTTGGTTGGAAGCTTTAACATCACAAGTAGTTAACTCATATTATTATTCATCCGTCTGTGGACAACAAGGCATTCAACTGAAAATACTCTCATCATATAATTTCTTGTATAGACCTACCTGTATTTCTAGATGGTAATTTTTTGTTTTGTTTGTTTTTGTAAAAGGAAAATAAAAGCATATTCATTGTAGCTGTGGCCATTTTGGGTTCTTTTCAGGGGGGGTGGGGGTGGAGGGGGCTGGACCAGAGCTGTCAGTCAGATATTAAACTTTCATAGTTTGTAACATTGTACCGTTTCATTTTTTTATATAAAATATTTTTTCCCTCAAGACAATACTTGGTAGAATCAATTTACTGGTTTTGGTCTTTTCACTGGAATTGCTGTAAGAATGAGAACCCTTTGCCAAAGGGTTTCATTCTTACAGCAATAAGGCCTTTGGCTTTAAAAAATAAGTGACAAGAACAGGAAACTAGATATGCAGCTAACGATTATTTTCAGTATTGATTAATCTTCAGATTATTTTCTCGATGAATCACTTGTCAATCTAAATCAAAATGTCCGATAATGGTGAGAAAATGTCTTATTTTCTGACAGTCCAAGGTGACCTCTTAATATGGCCGTTTTTTTTTCCAACCAACAATTTAAAATGATAGAAAATAAAGAAAAGCAAAACAATCTTTGAGAGGCTTAGTTTGTTTTTCTGTCAACTAAGCATTTGTAGCTTTACATTAAAAAAAACTTAAATTTCCCTAAATGGTCGTCATTTGCTAAATCATTATACTGCCTAAAACGCTGGTATCGTATCGGAAGTGCTGGGGTTTATGCACGATCCGATACCACGTAATAAATCCCTAAAGAAAATCTACATTAAAGTAGTGTATGTTCTTTTTCTGTTATAACTGACTGTCAAACTGGATAATAAAAGAAAGTACTGTGGCATTCATTGTTTGTATTTGTTCACTTTTCACAAAGAGTTTAACCTGAGCCAGACCGACAACAAAGATAGAAATCATATCACATCCATACAGGGATAGTAGTATAAATTTGTTAAAACATTAAATATATGACACACTGGTATCGGATCGGTACTCCGTATCAGCCGATTCGCAAGTTAAGGTATAATAATCAGTATCGGGAAGCAAAAAATTGTATCGGATCATCTCTAGTTTTAATAAATGTCTCAGCCTTTTTTCAAATTTAAATCTTTGTTGTGGCCTTACCTGGTTGGTGACGACTGCCTAGGCCTACACAATGAGCGTGCTGCTGCTCTGATGTTCGCTGGTTCCACAACAGGCCAAGCAGAGAAGCTGCATCTCCATTTCAGCCTTGGTTTATGAGTTTGATCCTTTTCTTTAGAAACCAAAATGACACCACAGATATGGAATGCAGTTTTATTCAATATTAAATAAATGAATGAATACATAAATACATGAATAAATAAATATGCCTTTGAAATACATTATAAAATAAATAAATGAGGCAATAAATACATAAGTAATTAAATAAATGTAAATATTCCTATACAAATGAATAAATTAGTTAAATATTAAAAGGTTTTACTTTAAATTATGTCATGGCACTTTTACTTCATAAGTCCACATTTATTTTTTTCAAGAGCCTTTTATTTCATAAGTTATTTTATAATATAATTTATTTTGTTTATATTTTCGGATGGTCCGGTGAATGAATGAACACAGCAAGCAACACAATCCCTTTTTCCTTTTGAGTCTGACCATCTTAGCGCCACCTTTCCCTTTTATTTGTTGGCCTTCATCATTAGACTCTCACTGATCCCCTATATTTCTGAAAATCCTAGACATGGTTGTGAACATGAACGAGAGATCATTAAATTGACTGAGAGCCTCATGCCTATGACACGGGTGGTTTATTTCACAAGCTACAATAGCAGCAATAGCTTGCTAGCAAACTACCTGCTGCGTACCCATGCTACCTAGCTTCAACCCTCTCTGCTAGCTGCCTAGCATCCGCTGTTTTGTGTTGGAATAAGAGGCTGCTGCGGCCCGCCCTACGGGTTGAGCAGAGGCTGCACAGTTTGACCAGCAGGCCGCCGGATGGTGTTGTTAAGAGCTTGCAAAGTATAACTATTATCAGACTGGCCCACGCGGCATCGAAACACAACCGGCCCACCGGGAAAAGTCCCCACTATCCCGAGTGCCACTCCGCTACTGTATGTGGAAATTTCTGTCCTCATTCATCTGGTTTCCTTCTTGCACAGCAGTCGTTTAGTTAGTGGTTCAGTTACCCCAAAATAGGTGACTGTGGGCTGTGTACAGAGCACCGCGAACTGCCGGTCATGAATTAATGCGAGATAGCCACGCCCCCTGATTTGCATATAAGAAATGGAAATAAATAGAGGGAAATAAACAAATGTGGCATTAGGAAATAAGTCTCTTGAAATAAATAAATGTGGACTTATTAAATAAAAGTACCATGAAATAATTACAAGTAAAAACTTAATATATTTAACTAATTGATTCATTTGAATACAAATATTTATTTATTGCCTCATTTATTTATTTCATGATGTATTTCAAAGGCATATTTATTTTATTCATGTATTTATTCATTTATTTAATATTGAATAAAACAGCATTCCATACACAGAGGCCTCACTTATAAAACTGCGCGTAGAATCCCAACTGAAGGAGTACGTACAAACGAGAAAATTCCCAGTATAAATCTAAATCAACTGGAATTGTTCACACGTAGATCAGCCTCACATCCCGCCCTCTACAAACCCACAGTCAACCATTGAATGCAAAGCACCTTATGCATATACATGATCCTGCTGCTTGATGGATTTTTTTAACGGTAAATTGGAAGACACAGAAAACGAGGTGCTTAGACCCTAGACCATTGTCCTGAGCACGCTGTAGGACTTGCCTATAGGCCACCAAAAAAGAACCAAAATGGGGATCTTCGAAATTGTAACTTTAAAAGAGAACGAAACAAGTTTGTTTGAAAAAAAAAAAAAAAAAGTCTAGAAGTCTTCATGAAAACCACCTGTTTTGTTTAATTTCATATTTGACACACAAAAATAATCTACAAAAGACCAAATAAGTAACCAGTTAACCACGTAATGTCATTTTTATCCTTCCCGAACCCCAAAGAAAGCACAATTTATAAGATGTCACCCACTGCTCCAGTCACAAGACTTCACAATGACATCCTGAAGGACCGCACGTTGACACTCATGGGCTTACAATGGGAGATGTCCACACACCCACACACACCCACACACCCACACACACACACACACCCACCCACCCACACCATCTAAATGAGCTAACGTTACAGAACAATCTTTGGCGCCGTTCTCGGTGCAGCTGGTCAGTCAGACTCACATGGAACTAGTCAGGGAAGGACAGCGAGAGATTCAGGAAGAACGGTTTTGTTAACGGAGGTATTCAGCCGTTGAACTAGCTAGCAATGGCCCTAACCGTTTCTATGGGAGTGTGACTTTGTTGGTGTTCAGCTCGGCCTCTGAACTCACCAGAAACTATTTTTGTAATTTCTCTCTAGTTCCTGTATGTTTATTCAGTAGATGCATAAACACACACAAGAAAAAAATAAGTCTCGAGTGACATACATAGACTGTAAAAATAGTGACTCCACTAGTTGCAAAAAGAAGTCTGTTTCTATAAAAGTCAATGGAAAAATGACTATACTTTTCACTTGTTTTATTACTTCAGTAAACATTTTCATAATAACATTATGACCTAAATCACTACTTTCAAGTATTTAATACATCATGATGTTCATTTTGTAAATTATTTATTTTAAAACTGACATTAAGGGATGCTTTAGGGGCGAGGCTACACACCGACCTGTCAATCATGGTAGAGGCTTAGCAATGCATATCAATTGATCCAATTTGAAGATCCAGGACTTAGCCAAAAAATGTGAACATCAACAACCTCTCAGTTCCTCCCCCCCCTTTCCGCTAAAGCCCAAAATGGTCTCCTAAGCCCCTCCCCCCACAAGGGAGAATTAATGTGTGTGCATGAGCAGTGATTGACACCTGCTTCATGTAGGTCTACTGGAACATAGGGTCAGTTTCAGCAAATATGACAGAAAGTTAGTTTTATAAGTCTTACCTACTGCACGTTTAATTGGAACATTTGGTCACCTAAAAAGGTCTTGTTCAGCATTATGCCAACCAAGCTAGCTAGCTACCCCTAGTTGATAACTTAAAGGGAAAGTTTGCCAATTTTCTGTACCGCCGTATGGGAAGATAAATGGTGGCAGTACATGGAGGCCCGTGTTTACTCGTGGGTAAATCTCCACTGCATGATTCGCTTCAGAAGGGTTGAAAATCGTCAAAAATAGTCACTTCCGGTAGCAAAAAAAACAAACAAGATGTAACGCCTGTACTGACAAACTTGAAGCTTCAAAATGGCAGTCCACAAACCAATGGATAACATTACGGATGCTACGTCCTCTAATTTTACAGTCTATGGTGACATCTACAAACATTCACAGAAATGCACTGACAAGTGGAGTAGAGGTTGAAAGCCAAGCGACGACTTGCACTTTTGCATTGAGCGTTTTACAGTCCTGCATAGATCTTTTTCATACTTTTTCAATACAAACTAAGGCGTTGTGTTATATTAAGTCGGTTTGAGTTATATTAAGTTGGTTTGAGTCAACAAGCAGAGAAAGTAAATAAAAAATCTTAACTCACATTAAAAAAAAAAAAAAAAAAACTAAAACAATTCAAGTAGGCTACAATCTTGACGTTTCTCCCCTCTCTCACAGGTGGCTCGTCTCTTCAGAAGAGGAGCCCAAAACTTTCGATTCAAGTCTTTTTTCCAGAAAAGGTCCAGTGTGATTTAACAGCACCAAAAACACACTGAGCAAGAGAGGGGCATCAAACTTACACTCACTCATTATTGTGAAAAGGGGATACACAGCTTTACCCATTCATACAGAATAATCTGGAAAGATTAACAGTATAATGTTTTTTTTTTTATGTACATACACACATTCAAAACAACCTCACGGCGCGCACACACACACACACTTTTGTCCCTGTGTAAATTACAAATAATTTATCAATATTAATTTAAGCTACTACTTAACAGTCATTTGTGGGAGCAGAGGTGACCAACAATACAATTTCTATGGACACAACGATTCCCAAAAAGACAGAAAAATAAAAATTCAAAACTCAGTCGGTTCTTTTTCTTTTTGTACTGCAAGAACAAGAGTCCTGTTATTCCACAATAGCTTAAATACAAATTATATTACGTAGCGTACTACTACTCTCATCTGTACCACCACCTCGCTCACACTCATTCCACAGTGATCAAGGTCAGTCATATGTAAACATGTTGACAAAAAAATTAAAATAAGCTGAACAAAACTAAAAGTGTTCTTGTCATTCACTCAGTCTTGTTCTCATACCCGGTTCATTAGAAAATACAGTTAAATTAATTCATCATTGCCACTTGTAGCGAGGATAAACGGATTCTCCTTTAGGTCCATTTTAAAAGAGGCAGTGGAGCCCCGCTCCCTCATACCACATCACTGTGTCAGTCAACCAGAGTGAAGATTCCTGTTGGTAGATGTGTCCAGGAGGCTGTGATGTCACCCCACTGGTGTCGGCCTCCTGCGCCGTTATTGGTCAGTGGGATTTCCTCTTCATGTCTCCACCTTGGCTTTGGTTCGCATCTGAGATGAGAGGATGGGAGATTTTTAGAGTGCACATATTATGACAGACAAAAAATAAAAATTAAAAATAAAATCACTTTTTCTGGGATTTGGGGTGTTATTTTGTGTCTCTGGTGCTTCTACACGCATACAAACTTGAAAAAAACAAAACATCCATGCTGTTTTGAGTGAGATACAGGTTTCTGAATATAACCTGCCTTCAGTCTCCGGGTGAGCGGTTCAAAATCTGCAGGGCTTTCTGCCAACAAAGATGTTACAGCAGTGAGATGTCTCACTCTGTAGCTAAAACAGACCTGAACACAGGGTGAAAAGAGGAGCTGCAGCAATGTGCAGTACAACAAAAATATGGTGTTTTTTGAAAATTAAACCATGTAAACCTATTCTGGTACAACCTCAAAATACAATTATGAACCTGAAAATGAGCATAATACGGGCACTTTAACAACTGATATCAGATGGTAAATGCCGTAAACATTCCTAAAAACATTCCTAAATCTTTACACTCATTCCTTGAAATAACAAAGAAGGCCTGCCTTATTACACAATCCAAAGTTTCTTCAAAACGTGTCATTTTCAGAGATAGCTCAAAGTTTGTAGTTTCTGTGGCGAAGAGATTTTGAGAACAGAGACACATAGAAAGTGGAACGTGTAAAGCCTGCCAACGGGCATGTGGCTCATACACATGATATCAGGCTTCATCCTGGAAATGTACTTCTGTTGATCCAGACTATTCATTATGTAATATTTATAATGTATACAACGTACACTGAAAGCCTTCACTCAAAGTTTAACAAGCACTGGCAACCTTTTTTTTTTTTTTTTTTTTTTTCCATGTGGAAAAGCTTTCTTCTTGTGCAATCTGCATAATACAGTAGCCCTGAGAGGCAAGTAAAAAAAACAAATACATGTGGAGATAGGTCCGGCAATGCAAGACTTCATCACACAGTGAGCCGGTGCAACAGGCTGCTGTAGAACAGGATAAGCTGTGTTTAAGTTTGTGTTCAGATGGTTCTTTAACTTGAGTGCCATGAATAATCCAGGTGAGACTGAACCGAATTCAGCCACGGATGAAGCTACATACATTCATGGTGGACAGAATTCAAACCACATGTCACTGAGACATCAACTAGCAAGTGTTTTTAATTTTTCATTATTATGCCAAATTACACAATGCAGTTTCACATGTTAAATCAGACTGCTGCTCTTAAATCAAAGAACCATCTGTACATCACAGAAAAAAAAACTGAATCCTCACTATGTATTCTGCAAACAAACAATATATCCCCGAATAACTTCAGTAGCTTTACAACATGTATCTATTGCGCTACAACTACAGGGGACAAACCCGTTGCATGCTAAACACCAAATATACTGAAGCAGGCAGGAAGTTACAGAGCAATCAACACAGCAGCCGAGCAGAGGACGACAGGTCGTCTTGACACAGACAGATGGAGGATGAAGAGGAGGCGTAGGAATGCAGATTACCTGAGAAAGCAAGCTGCAAGTGAGGAGGTAGGGCTGCCTGCGACCCTGACTGGAGACTCTTATACAGATCTGAGGAGATATGGAAGGGAAGATGAGAGGGAAAAAGGCAACAACAATAATTAGGGGGAATGTGGAAAAGATGACGGGGGGACCAGCACCAAGAGAGAAGAGAGGATCAAAGTGAGGCACAAAAGGTTGAGATGACGGACGGACACAAAAGATGGAGAGAACAAAGGAGGGAGACAGTGGTTTATAAAACAAAATGGAGACCGGACAAGAGGGACCCAGCGAGAGATGTGGAGCACAGCAGGCACAGTGGAGGTGCTGCTGGCACACTTTAGTATGAGCGCAGACATAAACATACACAAGGCTGGAATAAAAAACGCCTATGAATATGTAAATGGTTCCCATTTATTAACACTTTCTCAGCTAATCCATCCTTACTTCTTATCTATCTATCTATCTATCTATCTATCTATCTATCTATCTATCTATCTATCTATCTATCTATCTATCTATCTATCTATCTATCTATCTATCTATCTATCTATCCTGCTTTACATACACATCCTCTTCTGCTTCATATAGTGCTCAACAAGTTGAGGAAAATAATCAATTTCAATTCTGACAAATGTTGCGGTTGTGATTTAAATTGTGATTTTAAACTTCAGCCCTGTATAGTTTTAAACCAAGTTTGTACCAATCCTAGTCAAATTTATTTCTCTATGAAAATGAAAGAAAAAAAAAGAAATTGCTTGTAATGGGTTTCTTTTTGGGGGTTACATTTTGAAAAAAAAAAAAAAAACTAACCACAATTTACAGATAATTTAAATTGTTAAACTGCTTAACTACAGCTTACTACATTTGCGGGCTCTTTACAGACAGCAGAGTCGAAGTGACGTAAACTGCATTCTTTGAAATTGCAATTTTGATACAAAAAACATTCGTTCAGCCTTCTTCATCTGTATAATAACAGCTGCAAGTATATTCAGGAGGCTAATAATTAAAACAAAAACAAAATTAAATCAGGGTTAAAGAAATTAAATAAAAACAAATTCAAAAAATAAAACTAAGAATAGGAGGTGATATTCTATATTTTGCTTTTTGTCAACAAATCCCATGAAAAGACAATAAACAATGTTGAATTGATTCAACAAGTATTGTCTGTGTACCCAAAACCTGACATGGCTTAATATTCTGTGCCATAGAGGTGCATTGTCCAAAATCTATTAAAAACACATCTATGAATTCCTTTTTAAAATTATGGTACATCACCAACATTATCCTTTAAAAAGGTCCCATCATGGCATGAAAATTTCACTTTATGAGTTTTTTTTTACATTAATATGCGTTGCCCCAGCCTGCCTATGGCCCCCCAGTGGCTAGAAATGGTGATAGGTGTAAACTGAGCCCTGCTCTGCCTTTGAGGTCATAAGGAGAAAGGTTATCTCCTCTTTCTCTGCTTTGCCCGCCCAGAGAATTTGGCCCACCCATGAGAGAGAGGCATCATGGCTTTCAAACGAGCAAAGTCACGTGGCACATACTAAGGAAAGCTCTGAGACTTCAGATACAGTATTAGGGGACCGCTAAGGCCTATATAAAAGCATCCAAAGAGCACCATATCATGGGACCTTTAAAACAATAAAGGCGAGAAGTTTTACTATTACTGTTCAACTGTGTCGGTTTTGTGTCCCTTAATGTTGATGTGCTTCCCCCAGAATTATTTTGTCTTTGAGCTAAAATCACAAATATAACTCCCTTTTTTCTCTTAATCAACGCTAAGCAACACATCTGAAAAAATGCTAAAGTTGTGTGCCAACTCACCCATTAGGTCGCTCTGTGCTAGGGTGTATCCTGAGTTGGAGCTGGGGACTGAGCCCATGCCAGCGGCCCCTGGGGCTCCAGGTGGGCTGAAATTGAGCAACGAGGGGAACTGAAAGGGCAGCGAGACGGGCACCAGGCCTCCCAACATCCCAAAGCCCAGGGGCAGAGCTGAGGGGCTGCCCAGGAGGGAAGTGCCTGCTGTTGATACCTGCAGAAACAAGATGCAGTGAAACGGGAGATCAAAAAGGTTTCCTTTTATTGAGAAATGTAACAATAAAATGTTTTTGTTCAATATTGTTGTTCCCAAAGGAACTAACCTGTGAGAGGTGTGACGTTGTGGAGGACGTGGCCAAAGTTCCTGAAGCCGCCCAACCGTTTCCTGTCTTTGAGCTTTGAGCCCCGCCCACCACCCTCTGCCTCTGCCCGTGGTTGGCTGAGACTGAAGGTGCAGAAGACAGGGGAGTTTTGTCTGGGCGACTGCAAAGAGCGGATATCACTCCCTTGTTGTTGATGGAGTTGTTGGTGATGCTACTGTTGCTCGTCGTGGACTGAGCTTTCTGGCCTCCGGCGAAGCTGAAGCTGCCCTGCGTCTGCTTCACCTGCCCACCACCCGATACACTGAAGGGGGGCCGAAAAGGTTTGGGGGTTTTGGGGGAGTATTGGTGTTGCTGCTGTTGGCTAGGGATCATCTGATGGGAGAGCGGGTGTGACGGCGAGGATGACGGGGAGGGTGAGGGAGGTGGGGTGGGCGCAGGAGGCCGAGGGGTGAGCTTGATGATGGGAGAGGAGTTGCTGCTGTGGGAGGACTTGGTAAGGGTGGCCTGCATGGGCGTGATGAAGTTGGCCTGGTAGTGGTGGTGGTGTGTGTGGGATTTACCTTGAGAGGAGTGTGACGTATGGGAGGTGGGGGATGGCGAGGAGGCCACCGGGGAGGGAGGGCAGAAGGACTGCAGGCCAGGATGGGTGGTAGAGTTGGAGCGGGACAGTGAGGAGGGGGAGGAACAAGGTGTGATGCTGCTGCTCACGCTGCCATTGCTGTTGATGCCACTGGCTTTGGCACTGCTCTTGGCCAGTCCTTGAGGGGCTCCCATAGCTCCCAGCATGCCCACCGGGTTAACAAAGCCCTTCTGATGGGGGGGCAGCAGAGGAGAAGCCGTGGGAGGAGGCCGCTGCTTCGGAGGCGACGGGGACAGGTGTGGATGCATCTTGCCACTCCCACACATCACCAAGCTTGGCCTGTGATTGGATGATGACATGGTAACAATTCTCTGAGTCTGGGTTTGGCCCATGGTGCCAGATGCTTTAATCAGGCTGTAGGGGCCACCTGCAGTCCTGGAGGCCAGCGACAGGCCTGCTGCCTGCACACGAGCCAATGAGGAAACCGTGGGAGACGAGGAAGAGGAGGTAGAAGAGGAGGTTGGTAGCGTTGTTGTTGGCAAGTTCCCAGCAGACGCAGCTGCCAGCGGAGTGCTCTCCACCTTAGACAGGGAATGTTGCTGCGTTGTGGATGCGATCGAGGCAGAGAGCTGAGAGGCTGAGGGATAGTGAGGGGTGACGGGGGGAGGTGAGGAGGTGGGCATTTGCAGGGGTGGGGGCGACAAGGGACTGTCTGAGAGGCTTATGCCCTTAGATGCATTGTTGAGGAGGGCCAGAGCGTGGGAGATGGAGTCCAGAGAGGGAGCAGTCAGATCCTCATCCAGTGAGTCCGACAGACAGATGGGCTCTGGGTGCGAAGAGGAGAAGGGGGGCTGGCGGGTGGAGGTCAGAGCTACTGCGGAGGTGGGCAGAGACGAAGTGGAGGTCATGGTGAGAGGTGATTTGTGGATCCAAACACCCTCCTAGAGAACAGAAAACTTGTGATCAGTGTCAGAACCTCAGAGGCAGAGAGGACCAGGCCTTCATTTAATTTTTTTCCCCCTTTTCCACCAATGCAAACTCAAAACAGACATTATGAAAGACTCAAAATGGCGACATGCAAATAAGTAAATCCTTCAACAGGACCGTATATAAGGATGGAAAAAAATTGAATGAATTTCACAAACGAAGAAACTGTTTATAATTATGAAACATTATTTCTGTTAAACAAGTGAAACTCTGAACTGCGGAGTGGAGAGTATAACAGGACTCAAAATTCACCATGTGAGCTGTGGTAGTTTTATATATATATATATATATATATATATATATATATATATATATATATATATATATATATATATATATATATATATATATATATATATATATATATATATATATATCTCTCTGGCCTTTATTTGTTGATGTTGGCTAAGCCCCGGCTATTGTTGGAATACCAGCAGCTTTTATACGACAGTAAGATAAAAAATAACCCTCCCGCATGGAAATAATAAAATATGACACTTGAGACATCAAATACTGTAGATCTTTTTTAGTTACATCATATAAAATGAAATGTATACAAAATAACAATTCTGTCTTCAGAACTGAGCAAATATGATACTAGCAGCCAGGACACATTATGAGGTAGTGAGTACAGTATATTATATTGTTGCCTCATGATAGAATGCTGTTTGAAAAATGATTTCAGATTTAATTATCATTGTGGGTTTAAAAAACAAATTCAGCTAAGTATTTTTTTTTAGAAACAATGTAGAGTACATGATCTGAGCAGTCACTCACCTTGGCTTTGGCCTTGGGCCCAGGCACCATTCTCCTTTTGACTCTGTATGGAAAAATGCAGGCAAATATTCAGCCTCTTCTATTTACATTTTGTATTCAAGCCCAATCTCGGAAAAACCCCTGAGTTGTTACTGAGGAAACATGACCTGTGTGAGATAAAGCAAATACTTACAGGTTTCCAGTGAGGTGACTGTGAACAGAAAGACTTTCCTTGAGCAGAATCCTGAGAAGAGGAAACACAGCGGTAAGAAACACACAGCCAGAAGACAAGGATGGCTGGATTAATGTCAGGTTACATTTCTCAAGTGAGTTTATATGCACAAGTTCGCAGAGTTAAAAGAACATCACTGTAACTGGATGTCATAGTAGCAAAGATTTGAGAACTAATGCAACATTACTGATTTAAGTTTAACAAGTAGGGAAAAACACACGACACCTGTTGAAGCCATTACACTGATTTGTGTTTAATGATTTATCTTATCATTTTCATGTTATTTATGTTGTTTGCAGTCATACCGACACCTATGTATCAAATGATGCAGATCATGCTTGCTGCTGATCATGTTTATGTGTTCTTTAGGATGATGATAGGATGATGACGTCAGGGGGTGTAAACTTGGTATGTAGACGTCACCTGGGACAGGTGGGGGTGTGTGTGCTTGGCTAGAGAGCGGAAGGGCAAACTAATTTTCAACCGCGTTCTTGTGAGACAAGCAGTTTTCTTTCTGTTTATGATAAGTTTTGTTTAGGTTGCCGTTGCTGTTGTGGAATAAAGGAACCATCATTGTGACACTTTGAAAGAATGCGCGTTGATTTACTGACCGCTCCTACAATCAGTTGAAAATTAGTCCATCTGAACGCCAGGAAGGACGCCAGTCAAGATGGAAAGGAAGGGATGAGACCGGAGTCAGTGTTGTTTGGATTGGAGCTGGACTGCTGCCAGATTCAGATTTCACCGGTACCGTGAGTACGCCAGCGAATGCGGCGTTTTCTCAACCTGGTTACGATCAAACATCCGAAGGTGGCAAATGAACAAATTATGCTCGGATTTGAATAAAGACACCACGAGTAAACTGAAATAAAAGTTAATAAGCCCATACGAGGCAACGAAGAAAAGGTGCCCGTAAACAAAGGATACGCTTACGGAAAGAAAATAACTGAAATGGTCTAAACCGACACGGAAATATCGCACAGCTGTGCGCATGGAGGAATGACATTAAATGAGTGATTGCCGAAAAACTAACGAATATTCAAGAAAATTTATCGGACGGACGTAAAGAACATAAATTGTACAAACGAATAATAAAGGCTGAGAACGAAAACTGAGACGATGGCAGCAGGAACGGAATGTGGAGTCACTGAAGCCGGGATCACTGGAATGGACGCCGCGCAACAGAGGAAAGCGTTCAAATCACTCAGCGCAACACGCAGTGGGAAACTTTCACACTGTACACGGAAAATGAATGAGATAAAAACACTGATGAAAGAGGGTGCTGATGTTGCCACTATTGATGAGGGTGCAAAGGACTTTCTAAGACTGCTGGAGGAATTTAAAAAGGTGTCATGAATCTATTCAGGAACTGCTGCCTGAGGATGTGAGAATAAATGAAACTTTGAACTGGTATGAGCCGAAAATGGCTGATTATGATGTTTTTATAACCGAGGTGGATCAACGGATAAAATCTCAGTCCGACCCACAGGCTCTTGTGGAGGCAGGAGACAGTGTCTCACAGACTGGCTCAAGAGGTTCTAAAGGTTCTAAAAGTTCAAAAGGTTCTAAATCCTCATCCATTGTGTCAGTGCGCATGAAGGCGGCTGCAGACAAAGCTGCTCTGCAGGCCAGAGCTGAAGCCCTTAAAAGGAGACATGAATTGGAAATGGAGAAGTATCAGCTGGGTTTAAAAATGGAAACCTTGGATCTGGAAGCAGATATTGCTGCGGCTGATGCAAGGCTAAAGGTTCTGGAGGACTTTGAAAGTGATGAGGCCTCAGAATCCGGAAAAGAAATGGCAGACCTAATGAATGCATCTGGTAAAATAGAAGGAAGCCTAACACAACTGGAGTTTGCACGGATAGGACTCATACCTAAAACACCCTTACAAAAATTGATACACACTCAGTACCCCTCACACATGCCACCAAAAGGGTCTGAGCAAGCACCAAGGACTACAGCAAACCTTCCCCTATTTAAAGTGGTTGTATCTGATGGACCACATAGACGAGGCGAATCCACTCCCAGAAGTGAAACGGCTCAAGGCATCGACCTCACGAACATTATGCAAAAACAAAAACAGATTTGGCGGATCTGCTGGTGATACAGCAGAAAGAATCTAAACTCCCAAGGAGGGAGGTGCAGGTGTTCGACGGTGATTCTCTCACTTTCCGATCATTTATGAGGGCTTTTAAGCACAACATCGAGGACAAGACCAACAGTAACAAGGATCGAGTATACTTCCTGGAACAGTATGGTAGGTCAGCCTAAAAAACTGGTCCAAAGCTGCTTTCACATGAACGGTACAACTGGTTACGAGGAAGCAAAGCGCCTACTTAAATATCATTTCGGTGACGATTTTAAAGTCACGTCTGCATACGTTGAAAAGGCCTTAAACTGGAATCCAATACGTACAGATGATGGAAATGCACTACATAGCTACGCCCTCTATCTAAGAGGCTGTGGTAACACAGCCTCTTAGGGGCTGGAGCTCCCATACATGTCAGAACTGGACTCCCCATCTAACACGAAAAGGCTTGTTTCCAAACTCCCGTTTAAACTTCGAGAAAAGTGGCGGTCTGCCGTAAGTGATATCACTGAAAGGACACAGCAGAGACCTAAATTCCATGACCTTGTTCTGTTTATGTAAAAACAGGCCAGAATCACTCTAGATCCTGTCTTCGGAGATATCCAGAACTCTGTTGGCGGCATATATGGGAGGAAGCCCAGAAGAGACTTACCGTATACGGGATCCAGCAGCAAGAAAAGCTTTGTTACGACTATCGTTCCCAACAAAGAAGCCAGCATTAACACCAATACACAGAAAAGAGAATACAGGCCGGAGGGCACCCCTACAGCTGTTGACGCTTTTGTCGTGCCCTGCGCTTTCTGTAAAGGAGAGCATGCAATAGAAAAATGCGGGAAAATAACAAAGATTCCCCACAAGGAGAAAGTTGAGCTGCTAAGGAAAAATGGACTCTGCTTCGCCTGCTTGGTCAAAGGTCACATGAGTAAAGAATGCAAGAAACGTCTCACATGTCGTTCCTGTGGGAAGAAGCACCCCACTGTCTTGCATATGGAGAACTTCACCCCAGGAAGTCCCAGGCCAGCGGCTAAGCAGAATTCAGACACTAGGAACAACTCCATTGCCAAAGTATCAGCAGCAGCACAAATTGCTATGGTGTCATCAGAAGCGGAAGCAGGAAACAGAATTACAGACTACAAGTTGGCAGTGGTACCCGTAAAGTTGAAGGCACACAAAGACAGCTGTGTGATAGAAGCCTATGCGTTTCTAGACCCTGGAAGCAATGCTACTTTTGTCACAGAGAAGCTGATGGAACAGTGGTCTGTCAGAGGAAAGAAAACAGAGATCTTACTTCGAACGATGGGCCATGAAAAGCCTGTGAAAACCCATGTTATGAGAGGGCTGGAGGTTTGCAGCCTGGATGGCAATGCGAGTAGAGCGAGTAGAACATTCCTACAGAGGAGGACATAAAAGGATGGCCGTACCTAAATGATGTCCACCTAAGACCCATCAAAGCAGAGGTAAGCATATTAATCTGTGCAAATGTCCCAAGGGCAATGGAGCCACTGAAAGTGATCAATAGCCAAGGTGAAGGACCCTATGCAGTCCTAACACGCCTAGGTTGGACTATAAATGAGCCTCTAAGCAGCACCGCATCTTTGGATGAGCATGGTCGACCTCGGATTACGTCCAATAAGATATCAGTGGTCAGGCTGGAGGAGCTCCTCGTACACCAATATAACCAGGACTTCCCAGAGTTGGCATACAATGAAAAACAGGAAAACTCATTTGAAGACAGGAAATTCTTGCATGTAATGAACAGCTCAGTTAAAAGAAAAGAAGGCCACTATGAAATACAACTTCCGTTTTGTCAGGATAACATCAGCCTGCCAAACAACAGGAAGGTGGCGGAACAAAGAGCACTAGGTCTTGCCCGCAGATTCCAGAGAGATGAAGGCTTTCAGAAGGATTATAAAGGTTTCATGGGTGACGTCTTGAGGAAAGGGCATGCAGAAAGAGTGCCAGAGGACCAACTCCCCCGGAAAGATGGTAGACTGTGGTATATACCTCACCATGGGGTCTATCACAAAAGAAAAAAACAATACGAGTGGTGTTTGATTGTACCTCCTCATTCCAAGGGACTTCCCTGAATTCTGAGCTGCTGCAGGGCCCTGACCTTACTAACACCTTGGTGGGTGTACTCTTCAGATTCCAACAGGAACCGGTAGCAGTGATGGGGGACAACGAAAGAATGTTCCATCAAGTAAGAATTCCGAAAGATTATGTGGTCTTCCTCAGATTCCTGTGGTGGCCAGATGGCGACACCAAGCAACCGCTAGCAGAGTACCGGATGACGGTGCATCTTTTTGGAGCAGTCTCATCCCCAAGCTGTGCCAATTTCGCGCTGAAGCGGACAGCTGATGATAATGAAGGAAAGTATGGCGCAGACGTTCTCAGCACCATTTGTCGCAACTTTTACGTAGACGACTGTCTCAAATCTGTCCCAAATGAGAATCAAGCAATCCATCTGATAAAGGAGCTCAGATCAGTGTGCGCCACAGGTGGTTTTAAGCTCACCAAGTGGACCAGTAACAGTCGTGCGGTCCTTGCTTCTGTTCCAGCGGATGAGAGAGCAAATGAAGTCAAAGATCTGGACCTCGATAAAGACAAACTGCCCCTAGAAAGAGCTCTTGGTATGCGATGGGACGTTGAGTCAGACATGTTTTTCTTCTCGATCACCCCAAAACAACCATTAGTCACCCGTAGAAGCATTCTGTCTGTGTTGAATTCAATCTACGATCCTCTGGGGTTCCTAGCACCAGTCCTGCTGACCGGGAAAGGAATACTGCAGGACCTGCACAAGCTACATTGTGGATGGGATGAGCCGATACCGACTGCTTACAAAGAAAAATGGAAGGAGTGGCTGAAAGACCTTAACCTGATTTCCAGCCTAAGAATCAGGAGATGCTTTAGGCCACCAGATTTCGAAGTTACTGGTGCACAGATGCACCACTTCTGCGATGCAAGTGAGCGAGGTTATGGGGCAGTCAGCTATCTGAAACTGACTTGTGACAGTGGACCACCTCACATTGCGTTTGTGATTGGGAAGGCAAGAGTTGCACCTTAAAAAGTGGTGACTATCCCAAGGCTGGAGCTTGCCAGCGCAGTCCTTGCGGCTAGGATTGACAGGATGCTGAAGAGAGAGCTTGAGTTAACCCTCGGTGACTCTGTCTTTTGGACCGACAGCACCGCCGTCCTAAAATACATCCAAAACGACTCCAGAAGGTTTCATACCTACGTGGCTAACAGAGTGTCCATTATTCGGGATCTGACACACAAAGCCCAATGGCACCACATAAGGACTGGACTTAACCCCGCAGACAGCGCATCAAGAGGCATGAAAGCAGAGACCTTTCTTCATGAAGGACATTGGCTGGGAGGACCACATTTCCTGATGCAACCTGACACAGACTGGGCAGTGACCCAAGTATCACCCACACTGGCCCACGGTGACCCGGAGGTCAAAAAGGTAGATGTGGCTTTCCGTACAGGCGTGCTGCAGAATCTAAGTCCTCTGAGTCGTTTTATCGAGCACTTCTCATCATGGGATAAGTTGATTCAATCGACAGCATGGCTCTTAAAGTTCAAGGAAATACTCATAACACAGTCGAGTTTAAAGAAGACAATTATTGACTTGGACCCAACTAGGTCACAGCTGTCTGTGAAGGATCTAGCCAAAGCCGAGCATTTGCTCATAACCTATGTCCAACAACAATCCTTTCAGGATGAGATGACCTCTCTACAAAAGGGCCTACCCATTAAGAGACATAGCAGGATCTATAGATTGGATCCCATCCTCCAACATGGAATCCTAAGAGTCGGAGGTAGACTAAGTAAGCTGGCAATGCCAGAGGAAACCAAGCATCCAGCCATTCTGCTCAAGGACAATCACCTGTTAACGTTACTCCTACGCCACATCCATACCTTGGTGGGTCATTGTGGCAGAAATCAAATGATTGCAAAACTCAGAACAAAATACTGGATTATAAGCGCAAACTCCGCTGCAAGAAATATAACACGGGATTGTGTGCTTTGCAGGAGATGGCATGGCACAGCAATGACACAAAAGATGTCTGATTTACCTTTACACAGGATAACACCTGATTTGCCACCCTTTACTCATACCGGACTGGACTACTTTGGTCCCATAGAAGTCAAACGTGGCTGCAGCACAGTCAAAAGGTATGGGGCCTTGTTTACGTGCCTCGCAAGCAGAGCCGTACACCTAGAAATGGCGTACTCAATGGATACGGACTCTTGCATTTCTGCACTCCGACGATTCATCTGCAGACGAGGTCAAGTGAAGGAAATTGTATCTGATAATGGTACAAACTTCGTTGGGGCAGAACGCGAGCTTCGGGAAGCACTCACTCACCTTAACCTCGACAAAATCCAGCATCAGATGCACGTTGAAGGCATCGAATGAACATTCAACCCTCCTTACGGTCCTCATTATGGAGGGGTATGGAAACGGCTCATCAGAATAATCAAAAAGATCCTCTACTCCGTCACAAGAGAACAGACCTTGGATGATGAGAATCTCCACACAGCGCTCTGCGAAGTGGAGGCAATCATGAATGACCGGCCCATCACAGTCATATCTCAGGATGCAAAAGATCCAGAACCTCTGACACCCAACCACCTGCTTCAAATGAAAAGAATGCCTACTCTTCCACCTGGACTGTTTGTCCTTCCTGGCGTTCAATGTCGGGTTACATTTCTCAAGTGAGTTTATATGCACAAGTTCGCAGAGTTAAAAGAACATCACTGTAACTGGATGTCATATTAGCCAAGATTTGAGAACTAATGCAACATTACTGATTTAAGTTTAACAAGTAGGGAAAAACACACAACACCTGTGAAAAAACTTAATTCTAGTTTTAAGGTGAACACCCTTGTTCTCACCCTGAAAATGTTAAAGTAATTGTCTTATCACTATGAAGGAATTTGTTCTCCAGCTGTTATATATAAAGGCTAAGTAAGCACAAGAACACAGAAACACAAAGACACACACACAGACCTGGCCTGCATCCAGCCCTTGGGCCATAGTGGTTTGACTTCATTCTCTAAGAAGGCCTTGAGGTAGTCCTCCACAGACAGAGAACACTGGTTTTCCATCTCGTAGCAGCTCAGCTTCACTCGCACCAAGCCGCACAGCAGGTTCCTGCACAAACACAAATGTTCAATCAACACGGAACATTTGCTATTAAAATCGAAATTTGGCTGCTGGTGTTGAGCACATAATGACTGAGGAGACTGTTTTTGGTAATTATGACCTCCTGAAAATGTGGAAACTGTTATGAAAACAAGTGATTGAAAAGCAGCTGTGAGTCAGTCCCACGGTTTTTGTAATTACATTAGGACACTAACTCTTTACTCAGGGTTACCCCAATTGTGCAGGCATAAAATTCAGGGCCTTCCTCTGTCATTTTAAAAGGGGAACTCCACCGATTGTACATATCAAAGTCTTGGGGTGTACTATTGCATATGTGAAAAAGTTGTACAAAGCCTTTGTGGCTCCAGAGGGAGCAGTGCAGAGTCTAAATTGCCTAAAGTGATGTCACTTGAGTCAGCGATGGTTGTATCAGAGGACTGCAAGTTTGAAAATAAATAAAATCTGGGGCTGTGGAGTTGAAGTGAAGATGTGAGCTTACCAGACCTCTATAGCCCACTCCTCTGCTCGAGGCTACATTAGCCGAAACTAGCATAACACACCAGAGACTGTCTGTGGTTGAGTTGTATTGTGGGTAATGTAAGCGGCAGGTTTTGACAAGGAAGAAGAATGAGTAGAATAATAAAATGATATCTGGTTCTGTTGCATTAATTTTGAGTGCAATGCTAATTGCTAATGCTCTGTGGAGTACCCCTTTAAAAGGTGTATACATTGCATATATATTAAATCACATCTCAAAATCACTAATTTTATTTCATGATGAAGTGAAGAGAGTGAGATTAGAAACCAACAGTGGAAAGCAAGAGAATATATGCAACAATGAAGACAATGGACAGGTTATGAGAAAAATGAGTGAGGATACAAAGTCAAACCTGCAGCATCACAAACACGTAGCACACCATCCAGCCAGCTATTCCAGCAGGACAGTCCTGGATCTTTACCTGAGCTTATCATCCCAGACAAACTTCTTCCGTGGGCCCATCACCCTTTTCCCAGGCTTTTCCTCATCTTCTTCCTCTGATCCGTTCTTATCCCCCTCTTCCGACTGCTGCCTGCAGGACACACACACAGTCAGTAATATGACGAACATGCACACATTTACATACAAACAGCTTAAATTAACACTATTGTATAAGCTTAACAATGATTACTACATTATTGTGGGTTTATGGTGTGAGTGTTCAGTTACAAGGGATTAAGTTCACCCGATCGTTTCTTACTTGCCGGTCTTCTGAAACAAAAAAACGATTTACTTACTTTGCAACCTTGGCCATGCAGTCCATGTTGTATCTGGCTATCTGCTCTGGCATCACACTACACACTGCCAGCTTCAGCTTCAACAGCGGCGTCCGTAGGCGATCATCCTGTGAGAGAGAGAGAGAGAAAGGGTGGACAGAGGAAGACCGAGACATAGGGAGAACAAAAGGAATGAAAAGTGGGGGGGAACAAAAAAGTTTGAGGGAGAAAATTAAGGTCAGAGCAAGGAGAATGGGAAAAAAGACGGAAGGAGAGCAACAGTGGGAAAGAAGAAAAAGAATGACGGAAGAAACACAGAAGAGGTAAAAATGGATGGTAGAGAGGGAGAGAAAAAAAAAGAAGCAGGGGCATCAAGAGGAAGAGTCAAAGGGGGAGAGAGTGAGGGAGTATGTTGATGTATTTTGTCAACAATGCAACTTTAACGGTCCATGACAAAAGACATTTAGAAACCCATTTTCAGTGGTAGCCCTCATTGCACTAGATCCCTGCATATTAACAACTGAAGCAGCGAAGATAGCCGAGGATTAAAAGCTATATGAAAAGGCACAAATAATGTGGAAAAAGTAGTGGATCAGCAAGAGCTGAAGAAAACAGCTCAAATGCTCAGAAATATTGCTGAAAATCAGACAGTTTGAAGGAAAAACTTGGAATATGTTGTTGCTTCCCTGACTTGTTTGTTATGAAAAATCCCCAAATAATCTTGTGGTCACAGATGAGCACCAAATAAGCCACAAGGGACCATAACAAATCACTGGTATGATGCAAAACCAATAAAAACACAAATAGAAAGTAGTTAAATGAGTAGAAAAACAAGGTACAGATCTTGTACAACCTCAAAGTCTGTTTACTGCAAAGATGTACAGAAGATTGTGAGAGATACTACTAGAAGATTCATAGTTTGTAGTCTTAGATCATTTTTGCAATTTTGTCCAAAATGGAACAGGTACTTGAATTTGTTCCAGCACAGCTTCACTTCTAATCCATCTATACAATATTGTTTAATATATATAGCAATTACAGGCTGCACTTATGATGGCTTATGTCCCATTCTTTTTATGTCAAACAATGACAATTTGTTATAGTCATATTTCTTGCTTGACACAATGTTCTTTATTATAGATTTAAAAAACAATAGCTGTGCACTTTATTATGTTCAATAGAGTTCAGGTATTAATTACAAGGTTATAGCCTGCACTTTTACTAGGTTGACTCTTTGTTATTATTAATAGAAGTTGCTGTAATAATGTATAACTGTTGGATTGTTGTTCTGTAAACAACAATCCAACTGTACACCCACTTCACGCAGCAATTGGCCAGGTGTGCAGAGGTGTGAAAGTACGCAGGATCTAAACTGCTCGCATCCTCCTTTTTCATTCTTCACACAACCACTACAACCATCACTTTTCATGTGTACAACTGAGTGAAACTGTTTTAATGCCTTGAAGGAGACTGTCCATGTTCACAAGGTGTGCACCATCATTCCCTTTTAGACAATTATTATGTCTCACCCCTCTTTACGACAGCCGCTTTTGCCTTCAGATGTGGTTGGATGACTTTGATACAAATTAGTTCTTTGAAGAATCCTAAATCCTGAAGTGCAGTTATTGTTGTGATTGAAATTTTTAGATGGTCATAATGAGTGTTTTCAACTGAGAACAGGTTTTACAGAAAACAATTCTGTGATTAGATTTGATAGTGCACATGTACAGAAGTGTCTTTCTGAATCTGGCTTTTAATGACCACAGAGGAATCAAAAAGGTGAATCACATTCTAGATCAATTTAAACCGAGGGGATTTCTCACTTCCTCCACAGATAAGCCTCACTCACCTGGATGTTGAGACTGAGCTTCTTCAGGCGCTTGAGGAGGGCTTCTTTGTTGCACGGCACAAATGCCTCCATGTGCGAGTAGATGCCTGAACGCACCTCGGGAGGTTGCTCCTGGACCTGCAGCTCAATGCTGAGAGGAGGAAGAGGAGGGAGAAATAGTCATGATTGTGAAATGCAGAAGAAGTCAAAAGATCAAGAAGATGGACGGTTATGGCGGTGAAGGTAGAAAAACATGATGGGATACAGAAAGACAGAATAAAAATGAGATGGTCGATTAATGCAGAAGAATAAAGAGCAGTTGCACAGAATGAAAGGAGGGTGAACATACAGTTGCTGCAACAAGAGAGGAATGGAAATGCGAAGAATGCCACTAACACAGACAATGAGAGACAGAGAGAAAGCAAAACACTTAAAGACAACAGGAGAGGTGTCAAGGGAAATCTGCTGAAAAGGAGTGAGAAAACACTGAAAGGGAGGAGGAAAGTGAGCTGGGATTTGGCTGACAGTGACTTAAAAGCTGTCCTACTCACTCCAGGAGAATGTTATTCATGTCCAAGGTGAAAAATTTCTTCCTGCCCTCTTGATCAAACTGCCGCGAGGCCTGTGTGAGAAAAGACTGAGTCAGCATACCAACTGCACTGTTCCATACAGTACAAAATACATATATCTGTGATGTGGTGCCTTTGAGGACTTTGTACCAACAGAAACACATTTCCTCCTCTACTTGAAACTGACCTTCACCTGACTCTAATTTAAACCATAAACTTCTATGGATGCTTTTCTTTGGCTGGTGTGAAAACGGTCTACTGAACTCAGACTAAACAACCAGATATTTCAGGAGTCATTTTAGCATGAATTAAAAAGATAAACTACTGTTAAGTCCACCTGTTGATCACAGGAACCATCAAGGATCTTCTGGTCTGTGTAAGGTGTATGGTTTAGACAACATTAAAAAGTGAGTGTCTCTATTGGCCTGATCATTTAGAAAGTAGGAGCTTATTACAACAGCATGTGTTGTGCTTCTGTTCTGCTCTGTAGTTTGTCATTTCCCTCAATAAAAAAAACAAAAAAACATAGCAGCCATACAATAACTATCCTCCCATGATAGTCAGGTACAAAATGCCTCTTTTCTGTTGTTTACCTGTCCATTTATAACATATAAGCAGTTGCAGTCTTGACAAACATTGCTCATGATTAACTATTTTTTTGCAAGCGTGTGTGACGACCAGCTAAGAAAAATAAACCAAAAAAAACTAAAAAGTGACAATTTTATCTCGGGGTCAAGTGACCTAAGTGACAGTTCCTTTAATGCACTTCCTATAAGAAAATACTCTTCACTAAAGTTGAATCTCTTAAGCTTTACCCACATCTTTAAAAGCAACCAAAAAAAAAATTATTTCTTTATTCATTTTTCTGCCTCCCTCCTCCTCCTCCTCCTCACTCTTCTCTTCTTCACCTCTGTATACTTCACTTGAGTCATAGTTTTCAATTGCCTCTCTTTACATTGTTACCAAGAACAATTCTATGCTACGGATGGACTCTGTGGCTGCAAAAATATAAAAGCAACAAGAAAATAAGAACTTCTTTAAAAAGGCAGTGATGCCAACCCTGCTGTTTTAGTTCCATCAGGGTTCAGCTTGGAGCCATGTTCCTCCAATGCTTGAAAATAGACTATTCTCGTTGGACTAAACAATAACAATAAATATTTTGTGCCACTTCCTGAGCTGATGGGCATTTGTGGTTAATTTAAGTAAAGGGGCTTTACATGTAATTGCAGCTGCCCATACACAGGCTACAGTTGACTCACCGCCCGCAGGTCCTCGATGCGTTTAATAAGAGGAGCAGGCAGCCCATCAGGCAGCGGAGGCGGAGAAAACAGTCCGCTGGAAGAACCCAGGCCTCGCCCTTGGCCACCTCCACCTGCTGCTGCTTTAGGGGCCGGAACACCTACTCCCAGAATGCCATTCTCCCTGGCCGCCACCATGACGTGCTGCTGGTCAGTGTCCAACACGCTAAAGTCCAGGTCGCCTAGGAGATCCTGCAGCTCCTTCTCATTGGCCGAGCCCAGCAGTGACATTACAGCGGGGTCCGAGGTGAGGTCTGCCAGTGAGAAGTCGTTGCTGGCTGTGTTGCCTTGTGAGTGGGTGGAGTTAGAGGCTAACAGGTGGTTTGTTGAGTTGGTGGAGTGGGGCTTGTTAGCCACACCTCCTGCCAGGCCGGGGTCAGCCATGTTCGGTTGTCGTTTCCTCATCTCCTCCTTCTCCCGGGTGAAGCGGCGGAGCATGGCCGCCAGGTACAGCGAGTCCTTCATCAGCTTCTTCCTCTTCTTCTTCTCTGGCCGGTGGAGATTGAGGACTGTCACGCTGTTGGAGGAAAGTACAGCAATGCCTTGTTCTTAGCAAAATGCTTTGATGTTTTAAATGAAAGGCAATACAATGCCTCCGACTGCATCAGTATTTAGTTTCCCTTCATTCATTCAGCCTGACATTGAGTATGCTTACATAAACTTTAGCATCCAGGCTATTGATTATTATTTGATTATTCAGCATATGACTGTTTACATGAAACATAAGAAACCCAGTTAAGAATTTTTGATAATCTATGAGCAGTTGTGTCTTGATGTGTCAACATCTCAGTCGCCATGTTCTGTACCAACAGAGAATGATCAGAAACCTCGATAAACTGTATACATGCCACAGTGTCCCAGAGTTCTGATATACTGTATCGATTTCATATTTAATCACAAGTATAATATTACTGGTGAAATGGTATTGAACCTATAATCTATTTCATCTAGGCCTAGGTGCAATCCTGCGGGCGAAAACATACTAGGCCTACTAATCCCATTCTGAGGCTTTGCTAACCTGACTCCGCCAGATGGATCGCTTCGCATTTGCTCGGCATATCCATCTGGGAACTTTCCGTTGGAGAACTTTTGGGAAGGGGCGGAATACTGGTTATTTGATTGGATGAACCATCTGTCTATCACCTATGTTGGTGATAGATGGGCCAAATCAACCAATCAGATCCACAAAGCTTATGAAAATACAACCACAAGCCCGCCCCTGCTGCTGCAGGCAAAGCATAGCTCGTAAGCTCAGCATGCAAGCAACATGTCGGTAAAGGATATTTGCCATTTGTGTAACGAGAATTTAGGAATAAAAGGCACCATTTCAGGTTCCCGGACCATATTCCAAAAGAAGGATCCAAGAGAAAAAAAGCATTAGCGAGCGGCTAACAGAATTAGGGCTACCGCTGGCTGATAATACTGGTTAGCTGATTGGATAAACCATCGGTCTATCACCACCTAACCCACCTCAAAACCAACGCTGATTGGCCCGGTCGTTTGGTTAACGGCTCCAAATTTTCTCTGCCTCAAGAGGCCAGACTGATCTGCGAGTGGAAAACTGGAGCTCGCGAGATCAGGACGGTCTCACGAGGCTAAGGTTTTGCACCATCATTAACAGAATTATAATTCATAATCTTTTATTTCAAAGGGTTTACATCATTCACCTGAAATACTGTGGAACTTTTTTTTTTAAATGGCTCGTACTGGTTTGTGTCCAGGGAACACCACAAAAACTTTAAAAATGTTGTAAAGAAAACTGCCGTTTGCAAAAAATGTAATGTGACACAAAGAATATGCTGGGATGTAAGAGCATGTCCACACTGGGTGACGTTAGTGATATGTGGACGGATAAGGTTATGTAAGCCTACATATCTAATGGACTGTGAAGAAAAACTAACTGCTCAAATAGGTAGTTATCTGGAAATGAAAATGCATCTAGTCGGGGCCACAATATCATCTCCTGACGTATGTTTAAATTCCTGTGAAGTAATACAGCTTCTTCATCAACGCGATTGTCGACAAAAAGAAATGCCATGTTTTGATAAAAAATTCATGCAGATAACAAACTGCGCTAACATGCTCCTGATACAGACTGACTGACTGAGGAAATGAAAGAGCGCTGTGTGAGAGGGAGGAGACTGAGAGAAACTCAAGGTTTATTGAAGAAAACCTGTTCCCGACCAGGTTAGGTTCACAGACTCAGTTACCATAGTAACTGACTCTGAGGTTAAGTTACCTCTCTTTCTGAAACAGGCTGGAGTTCCCCCTCTCTCTTAGGTTTGATTAACCTACCTTTTTGAAACAGAAAACCCAGAGTTTCCCTCATCTCAGGGTTAACAAACTCAGAGTTTTCACTAAACCGGCTTTCTGAGAAGTACTCCAGGTATGCTATATTGTTATTTTGGTGTTCGTTTTTCACATTGATCACATAAATGTGTCCATTTAAGAGTATTAAGTATTTGTAAGTCAACTGAAAGCAACAGCTGTGTCAATCGCATCCATGCTTGTTGCCATTCTTCTATTACGGTTTTTCATTGATGTAGCTAGACAGCTATGTAGGAAGAGGATATCCCCATTATTAGTATTAGTGAAGAATAACTGAAACCCATCAACACACACTAAAGAAGATGACTGAGAATTGTGGGAGGAGGAACTGTGGGGGTTAACTTGCAGTCTGTTCTGAAAGATCTGACACACACACGAACACATAAACATAATCTGTTTTATAATGGCACAATGGCAATAGCAGCTTGTTAAAGTATTGGGCGTATCTGAACATGGATCATGGAGTGTTTCCTGGAAGGTGGTTGGCTTGTCACACCAACTAAGAGCAATTCACAGTCAGCATCCCTGCCTCCTGATAGATGCAAAAGAGCATCCGCAGAAAAGCACAGGAGTATAATGTCACACAGGGTGGTGGATTATAAGCACTGTAAAAAGTGGACAAATGCGTCATCACATATTCACAGTGGCCCAATTGGTGTGTAAAAGGTTAACTTTTCAATCACAGTGGAGAAACGTCCATTTACATAAGTGTCTGTGTGACACTTTTTTTAAATAACTTGGCTTAACGGTAATGAATAATTTGACTAAGTGGGAGATTTTGTTATAGGTCTAGTTTACAGATTTGTGGAAAGTAATGGCCTCCTGACGATGGATTAGGCAGCTTGCTAGCTACTCAGGAGCCATTTACTTGTATTTAGCTTTTAATTAACATAAACCTAAAAACCCTTTACATTAACTAACTTGGACAAGACAACCACAAAAATAAACACAGACAGTAATATTATACTGCCATGATTCTCACCCTTGTTGAGGTCCTCTGTTCTTCTTTGCCTTCTCTTCCAGATTGTTCACTTCCTTCTTTTTTCTCTTCTTAATCACCTGTTCCTTGTTGTCATTCAGCTTCTGAAACAAGAGAACATAAACTCCTTAACTCAAATAAGCAGAAGATGACAGTGCACAGTAAAAATCGATGGAACACACACTGTGCTTCGGTTTGTTTGTGTGTGTGTGTGTGTGTGTGTGTGTGTGTGTGTGTGTGTGTGTGTGTGTGTGTGTGTGTGTGTGTGTGTGTGTGTGTGTGTGTGTGTGTGTGAGTTGAGTGACTTGAATAACGTCTACATCACGAATCACTAAAACTAATGAAACTCAAGCTCCTGTTGGGAGGACATTCATGTGCCCGTTGAGATCCTGCTGTGTCATATGTTGCACGGAGAAAGGGACAAGCAAAATCCTAGTAATATTTACCAAAATATATACATGTCACACAACTCTTCTCCAGGAAACCTTACTACCGAATAAAGCATGGTTTGGTATCACACTTCTTAAAGTCAAATTAAAACATATCATTTATAACTTTTACTATGACACATTACAATTGTCTACACCGCCATTTGTCCAGTGTCCAACTGTGTTTTGCCTCACTGAACTTGGCACAGGCTGATCAAGAATTTTCTTTATCAGCAGTGCTATAAAAACAAGACATGAGCAGCTCTGTGAGGCTGTACTAACACACATGGGTGTATTAAGCTAAATACTAATGCCAGCATGCTAACATGCGCACAGTGACAATGCTAACATGCTGATGTTAATTAGATAGAAGGTTTACTATGGTCACCATTTTTGTTTAGCATGTTAGCATGCCAATTAGCAAGGCAGGAAAAGTCAAGGGATCACCAAAGTCATTGGGATTTATCTTCCAACGCACCATGAATGTCTGTAAAAACGTGCCAAACCATCCAATAGTTGTTGAGATATTTCAGTCTGGACCAATTGACATTGCCACCCCTAGACCCATGCCACTAGTATGAAAAACATCTTTATTTTTCTTTTACATATTTCCAACATTGATACTTGATCCTTTAGGTTATGTAGTGCAAATGATTGGAATAAGTTACCTTTGCATATCAAAATATAAGCAGCTATTAATTACAGAATAGCAACAATTTGAAGGTATAAGCATATCATCCAAGTTTTTGTTATTGTATGCAATTTATTTTCTGAGGTATTGACTTAAGAGTGATTTCAATGGTGATAACATAAGTATGCAATGTATTGACTTGTTGGTAGTATAATGTTGCTAGGCTACCTGCATTCCTGCATCTTTGCTAGTTTTACATCAAGAATTATAAAGTCTTGGACTTTGTGTCATCCACATCATCTTTTTTTGTTAGTATGTACTTTCAAGCAGTTTTTCACAATGTCAAATAAACTGAACAAAATAAAAACATTTCCGAGGCCTGAAAGTGATTTTCAAACACTGTATAACAATAATTACTTCATGTTCCCGTTATGAACGGGTTATGGTATTCTCACCTTGTCCTCCTCACCCTCGGAGTCAGAGGTCGCTCTGAACTGCAGCGTGCCAGTGTTGATGTAAAATCCCCCAAGCTTTGTAGTTAAAGAGGCAGGCACCAGCTCATCATACTGAGAAACATAACAAAAGAAAATGGTTTGTGCTATAACATCAGAGAAAACAGTAAATCCTCTTACACAACAAAAGTGGATTTTGTGATAATGTTTCTTGGTAACATTTTACAAATAAGCCTGGTCTCTTATGTTGGTCAGTGAAAACGGATGACGTGCATCAAAATAAATAAATCACAAAAAAAATGAATCCCTCCAGGCCACAGATGAAACACTTTTCCATCACGGAACATGTAAAAACAAAAAGGGAAAAAAGGGTCAAACAGGCGCTGACAATTTGTGAGTGCAGAGGACAGCTATCAAAACAACAAAACAAATATCATATATTGGCAGAGACTCCATAAAAAGAGCATAAGTCTAGCTATTACAGTCAGACAGAGAGTGATATCCACTGAATACTGAGCAACCAACACTATCAAACAAAAACAATGACATGTCCCTGTGTGGACACAAGCAGCACGTACGTTGTATGCATGAGTCATGAGGATGATTTTAGACCGTAGTCTCAGGTTGGTTTTAAAAAGGGATAAGCGTCTATCTTTAGAAGTGCCACTGAATGCACGGTACTGAAACATCAAGCCAGGAAATAAATATTTAACCACAGAGGAATAAAGTCTACCTCAACAAAACACAAGAACAGCAGTTCAGGAATGTGACGATGACAGCAAATTGATCAGAAGATAATAAGGGAGAAGAGAACCATGTGCAATGTTATTATAAAGACTAAAAAGGGAGACATCTGACTAAATGAAAGTGACATCCTTGAAAAAACAAAAAAACGTAGGTGAAAAATCACCTCTTTATTAATAAAGTAAGGGACACTCACAGCTTCTGAGTTGTCAATAAAGGGGTCTGTCTCGTCGTAGCCAAAGCCTATATCAATCAAATCTTGCATTCTGTCCTTCTTCTTCTTCTTCTCTGTGTTACCCTGAAAAATAATTTAAAAATATGACATAATATAAAGTTTTAATTTTGATTCACATGAAAAGTCCTCACATTTATTCTAACCTTAATCTTAAAATGGCCTCTTTTTAGAGTAAGGATTTACAAAATGTCCTCACTTTCTCCACGTGGCTGTTTTATGGGCATTATGGGCAACTAGAGCCTGACTGATTAAATTGAAATCATGCTTCTTACAGATATATTCTTATTTGCATATATGTTGGCCAATAAGAAGAAATAAATTGCACTACAGAAAAGCCAAAGATTTGTTCAGGTCATTCAGAATCATTTTCTCCATTACATAATCTGGCGACTGGAGAGCACTGACTAGGTTATTTTTTTACTGTAAAATGTCACTTAGTACAGATCTCAGTCACCATTCTTTAAAAACAAAACAACAAAGAAGGGAACTCTATTAAAAAATGTTTATAGTATGCGTTAATGTAAAAATAAAATCAGACATTGCATGGTTAGTGGATACTTTAAATTCTCAAATATCGGCCTCAAATATCCCATTTCAGTCAAGCTATTGCAACAGTCAATAAGTGACTAAAAATATCACTAATCATTATGCATAACTGTCTCTCCTGAAGTTTGTCCCTTACTCCCTCTTTCCCACAGATCTAAGGATAAAAGGGTGTCACCTGTTGTTCTACTTGGAATATATAAATTCAATTTACTTGACTATACCAAGTTACTTAACAAACAAACAGTAATTTTAATCAATATATCAGCGATATTAGGTTATTGTAGATAGTGGTATTGTTGTATGTGTTTGACAATAAGTATCAAGAAATTGCAGTACAGAAATACCAAAGAGATAGAGATAATATATATATATATATATATATATATATATATATATATATAAAAACAGTGTCACCAACATTGATCGTCTCCCAGAGTTTATTTTTTTTATCTGTGAAATGTCCCGCTCATGTTTGTTTGTTTTGTGTTCATCGGGTGCTATATCATTGTGGGATTTCTGAAACTCAAATATCAATATTGGTATCGGCCTCAAAAATCCAGTATCAGTCAGGCTATAATTCTAAGATGATCAAATTAGAAACACTTCAAATGAAAAACTCACATATTTATTTTCAAACTTTTTTGCCAGGGCCTCAACCTGGAGCCGCTCTCTCTCGTCATCGTCGAAGGGCTCGTTGGGATTGTGGGCTGAAGTCAGACTTGGAGGATTATTCTTTGCCTGGAACAAATGGTGAAAAACATTCATATTAAAGATAATGAACAGGAATAATCAGATGTCAGAGCTTTGCTTAGACCGTTTCAGTGCCTTGGGCCCTCAAACTGGAACACAACCTGACTATGTTCAAACCTAGAATAAAAGTCCAAATCGTTAAAATATAAATAGCCTACATTATCCCAATATTCCAGCAAACTGAAAACAATTGAATCCAAAACAAAAACAAACAAATAAAGGGCTAAACATGGTGCTGGCATGGCCACCTTCTGTACTAAAATACAGAAAATATACTGAAATATTTAATTATACTGTAGTTTGCAAACTTCATCCCCCCCCCCAATTTGTAATCTAAAACATAATAGCAAAAACTGGATTGTCCCAAACTGCACAGTATCAAAATGAGGCTAGCTTCTAGATCTCTCAGCTTTGACATTTGCCTTGTTCCCATGCTACATCCTGGTACTTCCATCAGCAATGCTCTATCATCTATCACCCGCAGCCAGAGGGCCAAACTGCATGTGGCATTTCCAAGTGCTGTAATGGCTGTGCTGTTGCTGGGCAAGCCTGCGTGAACAGGACACAGGTAGCAAGCAGCACGAGATAAGCTTTATCTCTACATGTTTAAAAAGAAGAGGTCCCTCTATAAAAAAAGCTAACGTTACACTTTGATAGAGCGCGGCTGAAGTTGCAACGCACAGAGTGGACTGGCTGGCTGCGTGGTCAAAAAACTGCTGCTGTCTTTTGTGTTGAGTCGTACTAATGGTCAGTTTCAACCACGCCAGTCCACGGAAGGACAAGGTGCACTTCCCCCCCTCTTACTTAGCAATGACAAGTCCATTCAAACACTTGCAAGAGCAAATAAAATGAACTCCAGGACCACACTCACCCGGCCTGGTAATGTTAGTCAAACTAGGAGATCCTACCTGGAGGTTTTGGATGATTTCGCCGTAATTAAACTCGGCGGAGGAGCGGTCGTCAGGCTCGGGTAGGGACAGGTTGAGCCGCACCGTCGCCCTCTTCTCAGCTACAGCCGTGTCCCTGTCGCCGGTTTTGCCGAGACGACCGTTGCTGGCAGCACCCCCTGCCCCGGTCGCTGCCTCGATCTCCCCGGCTGCACCGAAGTTGGAGTCGGCCTCATCCTCCAGCCGGCGTTTCCTAGACTCCGCGGCTGCTCCAGCTGCGAAGGCCGAGAGGGTGACAAACTGCACTTTTCTCGGTTCGGCCATTTGGATGAGCTGCCTGAACCTCTCTCCGGACAGACAGCGAGGAGAAGAGCTAACGTTACTTCGCGAAACTACTCCAAATTGGTGGATTGAAGAAGGTTTCGCGAAGCTCCGACGGCTGCTCAATGCCTAGACGGATGTTACGGCCTCCTCCGCACCATACGAATTGAACTCCAGGGGATGCGACGGTCGGGGAAAAGTTGTATTTACGACAGCTACTTGCATCCTCAATTTGCTATGGGACCGAGACATTCACAGGAGCCATCTTGGGTTTCGGGAGTAAATAAAATATCAGAAGAGAGGGGTCGCTGCGCCTGCGCGTACGCACAAAACTGAAGCATCGTGACACAGGGGGGGCTCGTCACGTCCAATCACCGCGTGCCCCGCCTCTGTCACAACAGGCGATAATAACAACACTGCCAGTTCTATTATGACCTTTATATAGTGTCTGAGTGAAGGACAGGCTGTGGGATACATACACCACACGCTGTGTATCCAGATATCGATAATCGACAGCTTTCAGTTGAAGCCTTTCTTTATGTCTATTCAGGAAAATGCTGAATTGTGCATTTTTCTACAATGGCACCAGCACACACTCAATGTACAATGCAACGTTACTTACATCAAATCCCAAACGGAAGAAAGCAAGCCAGATGGTTGGCTGTTTGTGAACCAGCCTAACACAGCTGATTTAGTTACAGGCGCTACTGACCACCTGTTGATATTCAGTTTTTAGTGTAACAGCTCCTTATTACAATAAACTGTGTGAATTTATTTAAAATTGACATTGATGCTTGTATTGTCTGTACTTCTGTGATATAAACCATAGCTGGATTATCCTGGTAGAAAGACGCAGGGCAAAGTTTGGTTTTGGGCCCCTATCCTCCACCTACCGCCCTGTGTGCAATGTAGCCAGTTCTGCCAAGTTGCCAAATTTGCAATTGAAAGAGCACTTCACAGATTTTGGCAAAATTGATCAGTTTAATCATGAGGAGTAAAACTTAGAATACTAAAGTGGCTAAATTTTCAAATAGCATTTAAGTGTGAAAACTATTTCCGTCCACTTACAGTCTAGCCAGAGATATACTTGCTGTTAACTACAGGTACGTGAAAATATGATGGCTGCCTTAAGTATCCTGCGTCCATTTGGTGTACGTACTATATATATATATATATATGTATATCAGGCTTATGGCATCCACATTAGCGTTTCCAGGTTGTTTTTTTAGAGACCTCTGTCACAGTGAAACTATATAAAAAGGCTAAATCTCCTCCTCTTTGTCCTATTTTCCGTTGGTTAACAACAGAACTGCATCATAGCTAACATCTGGTGAAGAGTGGGATAAAATTCTTATTTTATAATTGTGAGGTCTTCTGACAAAATCAACATAAATCAAGGTCAATGACAATAGCTCTGGTCTGTATTTTGCTGTATTCAAATTTAAAATGAACTTCCAAACTTCTTCCGAACTTTACTGGCACTGTGGCACTTTAGTATTCTTAATTCAGTTACTTTTTACCGCTGTCAATACACTACATACTCAACTCCTGCTTACAGTTAGTATGTAGAATACAAATGGTTCACAGGTCACGTGTAGCAGCCATGCTCCTAATTATATTAAACTGTGTGAAGAAATTTAGGTTGGGAATGAATCCTTTTCTTTTATTCTTTAATATAAACTTTTCAGCATGCTCCTTTAGTACATACACATGCATTTTGGAAAGATTCGGTGTCCTTTAAAGTAGAATGTTTCAACATTAAAATCTCCTGATAGTCATTTTTAAAAGTAATCCTGATACTACATTTTTAAATTTCACTGGGTAAATATCTTACCCCAAGTGAAGGAGTTCAAGTACCTTGGGGTTTTGTTCGCGAGTGAGGGGACAATGGAGCGGGAGATTGGTCGGAGAATCGGCGCAGCGGGTGCGGTATTGCATTCAATCTATCGCACCGTTGTGACGAAAGAGAATGAGCCAGAAGGCAAAGCTCTCGATCTACCGGTCAGTTTTCGTTCCTACCCTCACCTATGGTCATGAATCATGACCGAAAGAACGAGATCCAGGGTACAAGCGGCCGAAATGGGTTTCCTCAGGAGGGTGGCTGGCGTCTCCCTTAGAGATAGGGTTCAGTCATCCGTGAGGAGCTAATAGAGCCGCTGATTGCGTCGAAAGGAGCCAGGTGGTTCGGGCATCTGGTAAGGATGCCCCTGGGCGCCTCCCTAGGGAGGTGTTCACTGGGAGGAGGCCTCGGGGAAGACCCAGGACTAGGTGGAGGGATTATATCTCCAACCTGGCCTGGGAATTCACATCGGGAAAGGGAAGTTTGGGGTCCCCTGCTTGCTCCCCCGCGACCCGACACCGGATAAGCAAACGAAGATGGATGGATGGATGGATGGATGGATGGATGGGTAAATATCACATTCACATGTTGTACAAACTGCCTCTTGTATATAGAATTGTAAATATATATATTTATTATGCTCTTGATAATCCCAATTATTTATTTATGTCTTGCTCCCATTTATTTTTTTCCCCTGCCTTTACAGTATACACTCATATCTTGTGCCTAACTTCTTTATCTTTATTGTTCTGTTCTTTCTTGTTCTGCTAATAGATTTTGTATTTTGTATTGCTTAAAAAAAGCTGAGAAAAAACTGTGTGAGGTAAATTACTGTATTGAATTTCAAATAAATCATTTAAAAGACATAAAAAAGTTGATTAAAAAATACAGTCCCATTTTAATACAAATATACGAGTATATAGAGAATTGCAATTCAAAACTTACATATTTCAACAATAGTGTGGCAGAAATAATAGTTCCATATTTCTTCTTGGGGTGTAGATATCATAAATACGATTTAATCAAGTGAAATGACCAAATGCACTATGACTGATGATGTCTGCATAATGTAGCTACTCTTGATGTAGTGAGCTGAAGTTCAGTGCCCAAAGTTGTCATGAGAGGAGGACTCTGTTGTCTTTGGCCCACTTCCTCAGAACTCGGATGATGTATTCAACCTGGGGGTTTCCTGAATTTCGCAGCAGAGACAACACCTCTTTAAGTGTCTCCCTAGAACACAAACAGGATGCGTGAGGAAACAAGATTAGATCAAGAATGCACCATCGCTCATGTTTCTTTCATTTAGACATCACACCCAAACAAACAGACCACAGAAGTTTGATGTCAGTCCAGATGTTAATCAGTTTTACTGGTTAATGACAGGGATCTCTTTGACATATGATGTTTTGCATAAAAAAAAAAAAAAAAAAAAAAGACAGCAGAGGGTGGGGGGTGGGAGAGGGTTTTTGTTCTTGTTCAATTTGAAACACTTGACATTACCTGGCACATATTGTGGAATTTGTTTTGTATGTCTGTATGATAAACGGTGCTAAAAAAAAAAAAAAAAAAACTAGACAACATTGTTAAATGTGTGATCACATTATTGCCAAGGAAATCTTGTTTCTAAAATGTAGCACTTGAAGCAGCTTTGCTTTTGCTTATTTGATAAATTTTATGTACTTGCATGACTCTTGCAATTTTTGGGTGGCATCTTGATGGTTGAATGCACTTATTGTAAGTTGCTTTGGATAGAAGCAGCAGTAAATGAATGTAATGTAATATAATGTAATGAAAAAGAGACAATCATACTTGGACTCCTTATTTGCCAGTATGAGCTGGAAGATGCCGACACATGCCCCTCTCTTGCCCTCCCAGTAGTTGGATCCTGGGTCCAGTTTCTCCAGTGCATCAAACGCTTTAGCTGCATAGTAGAACTGGCCCATCTGGAACAACAGGCTGTGATCATGAGCACTAGTATTCAACATAATGGCCCAATCCCAAAGTGAGCCCTGAGGACTAAGGACTAAAGACTCACAGACTTAACTGATCTCAGGTGCTAAGTGAGTGAGTGTGTGAGGCCACATGGGCTCAGATAGGTATAAATGGGATTGGGACAGCACTTCACGAGATCACATGTTACCTTGGCGACGTTTAATAACAAAGATGTTGCTGACACTTGCCGGTTTGGGAATTTTCATTTTAAGTTTGTTGCTTTCCACACGGCCAAGGCACAGGAGACGGCTGCGTGATTCCAATTTTTTTTGTCAAACAAGCTGGACAACAGGTTGGTCTGTGTTCCGTGGTTGTCTGTCGTGCTGTTGTTTACCTTTGTAATTTCCGGATTTCCCTACGGTCTCCGCGGTAAACGTCACAACGCTTTGAACTGTGGGTAATTCCCTTTGGTGAAGTCTGCATCGATGCAGACCCACGGAAAGAGCTCGGTAAGTGTGTACTCAAACCCTCTCGCCCTTTGAAAATCGACATCGGGACAACCCTAAGCCCTTACGAATTTCGCGAGAACGCGCACCAAAGTCTGTGAGTCTGTGTTTCCGGACTTTGGGATTGGGCCATTGACTTCCCAGGCACAGATTAAACCACCTCCAAAACATTTTGTCTCAGATTAAAGAGTTTATCCAGAACAATACATGTCTGCTTACAGGGTTCAAGTTACAACTGCTTTCATGGGAGCTCAGACCGCACTGCTGCTCACACTTTTTGTTGCATGTAAGGACCCTGGCCTTTAGCAATAAACGATTGTGTTCTAATAAAGAAACAGCCAGAAAAAGACATTAAATAGAGCTTAAACAATTAGACGATTGACGGAAAAGTAACCAGCAACAATTTGGAAATACAATAAAATCAAACAGTAGCTGGAACCAGAGTGTTTGGCATTTTTGCTTGAAATATGACTGAAACAATTAACTGTTTATCAAAAAGTTGGCGATTAATTTTCTGTCGATTCACTAAGCAATTCATTGACTAACTGTTTCAGCAATAGTTCATACATTTACGCATGTATTCCCATTTGAGTGGTCATCACAGATGATGCATGAGGCAGAAAACAGAGGATGATGTCACCTTGTAGCAGTCGTTGGCAATGAGCTGCAGCAGACTGAAGGAATCGGAGGAAGTGCCCATCTTCAGATAGAGCTCCCAGGCAAGTCGACCCCTCTGGTTCATTATGTCTGACAAGAACAAGACGAGTGTTCAATAATCCATCATTCATAGGCAGTTTCAGCAACTTTTATAGATGAAGATTTGGAAAATACGCCTGTGGGCAGGTTGTATTGATGTGGATTAATGGAGAAATACATTTCTTAGAGCTGTTGAGAGTGACACCGGCTCGGTGCAAGAGTGAACCTAAATTCTTTACAAACCTAAGGCTAGAAATCTGGCATTGATGTTGGATTCAGATCTCAGCCTCAGTGAACAAGTATAAAGACTTCCTCAGTCTTTCTCCGCCTTAAGATCTCTGAGAGTATTCTTCATGCTTTATCTCATCAGGTGTAGCCTACTACAACTTTTTTCGTGTCTACCTAAAAAGGCCTCTCCCTTCTGCAGCTGGTGCCAAATGCAGCAAGCATGTTGGAGAAACACTGAGGGACTAGAAGATCTCTGGTTTTGGTAATGACATGCTAGTTAACAATCAATCAATCAGTCAATCAATCAATCATCATAATCAATATATAATTAGTGAACTACTGTTATTTTTACTGCCTTCTAATGTTCTTTTATTTTGTCTTTATGTCTGCATTCACGCTTTTAAAGTGTTTACAATTCCTTTTAAAGTCAAAATGTATGTTAGGTTGAAAGATGTGTATGAATTGTTCTACATGAATGAATCTGACCTGCAGAAATATTTGTATAATTAAATATACGATCATCGGAACAACTACTATACATACAGCATCGTGCCAGCCAGCTGAGGTAGACATAGTCATTCTTGATCTTTTCACTCTGAATCAGCAGAAAAATCTGAAAGAAATATTGAGTCCAAAACAATTTGTCAGCAACTAATCAGAATTGATCAAAGTCTATAAAAAGCAGTTGTGTAGATGTATGATGAAGTAAGGTACCTCTTCTGCTTCTTTGTAGTTGCCAAGGGCTGCTTTAGCTTGAGCATAGTTGAAGTTGAACGTATCATCATTATAGAAGTAACCCTGAGAAAAAAAAGCATAATTATGCCTACACAAAAGTGTCCACATGTTCAAAAGAAAAGTGCATACAAAAGTCCACACACCTGAATAAATGTACTGCATCTGTAAAGCACCACTTGTAATCTGAAGTGACACTTGTCACCCAGTGTGTGGGAGTCTTTTTTTAAACATCTTAATCATCAACATCCTAATATCACAGTAAAGTAATGTCATTGCGATTCTTCACTGCTTTTGTGAGCCTTGTACGGAGCAACACTAACCTTGACTGAGTTTAGATATATGAGAACATCTTCAAACAGTCTCAAGAGGAAGAAGCAGGAGGCCATGCACTGCCTGCCAGGAATAGTGTCTGAGAGGGAGAACAATGTTACACACATTCTCACACAGTTTTGCTTTAAAAGCTCATATTGATCAAATGTCTACTCAATGTACCACACTCGCTGGCCGAGCCTCCAACTAACTGAAAGAACTGCTGAGCAATTTTCAGATGATCCCTCTGAAAAAGAAAAGTGCAAAAATGTTTGTCTCTTAGACTCACTCTTATCACATTTGATTGAGTGTGACTATATTTATTTAACAAAAATACTCACTGATCCAATTTCTTGTCCCAACGCCGCATTTACCACTCCTTTCAAAATATACTCCTGAGAAAGTGAATCATCATATGGTGAAAGGACTCAAAAAGGGAGAAAGGCAACACTGATTATCTTGATAAAAGGCATATAAGAAGCACTTACAAGCAATAATTGACTTTCTGGTAAAACTTAAACAAGTTTATAAATAATGAGTTTATCAATCATTTGATCTATTTTTTCTTCAAACCCTCATCAAAATCAACTTTAAAAAGTACAACAATGCATAAAAGAGATACAAAAGCCAGCTTCACAGGCTTTTAGATCCAGGCGACATTGAAGTGCTTTACATAAAATAAAAAGGCTCTCCAGGAACTCTTAAGTGGAGCGAGGAGAGCAGGTTTATTAACAGGCTACATTTAATCTGGCATGATTCTGGTTTTCATTGTACATTTTCTTCCCTGTAAAAAAAAAAAAAAAAGTGTAACCTTGAATGCAAATAAAAATCTAAATTAACACTGGTGGTAGCTAAACACAGCTACTGTATTATTTTTCATGTGAAATTGAGTAGATCTGGAGTTTCTTTTTGAGACCAAATAGTTACATAGCGCTTTAAAGAATGAGTGCGATATCACATGAAAACCCAATGTCACTTCAAATCATTACCTGAGGTGTCGTGGGCACCAAATCTTGGATGAGGTTGTAGGCTTCCTGGACATCATCTGGAAGTATGAAATGTGAATCCATGAGCTAAGGCAGGTGTTCTCTGAAATCGGAGACTTAAAACACCTACAACAAACATTTAATTAACAGCAGCGTGACAATGGCGATGATGCATTTACTTTGCATGTCACATGATATAATGAAGAAGGGAGTTATCTTAGGTTTTTTTTTTTTTTTATTCTTAACTATATTAAATAAAGCTAAGTATTACATAAGAGTGTGATCTCATTGTGTTGTATATCATTACATTGTATTCAGATTACATAAAAATGATGAGAGAGTAGAGTTAATGGAAATATGTTCTTGCATTGTATTTGTGTATAAACATTTGTTGCATTTAAATAGAAATATTTTCCTTGTCCATGTTCCAGAAAACTGCAATGCTATGGCTCCACACCTTGTCGGAGATAGTAGATGACTAGGTTGAGTCTGGCCTCGGGGATCACATCGATCAGCGGAGGCAGCACCTGCAACGCCCCCTCCCCACCGCGAAACACCACCTGCAGTACACAGGAGAAAGATTCAGAGTGTGGAAAAGTATCACATAAGTCACTAGTGTATGCACACACACTCACACACACCTACACACTCACAGATAGAGCTTGTGAAGAGCTTACCAGGTTGTGTCGGATAAGCTCCTTAGCAAACTCAAAGGAGCAGGAGGAGATGTCGATTAGGTTCTTCAACTCAGCCTTAGAGGGAAAGAGAGCACACATAAGTCAAACTGTCCACTAGCTACTCTCCCCAAAGAAAACTGGTGCAACTGTAATGGTGCATGCATGGATAATACATAAATTAAATGGTGCACTGACACCACTAAAAATATATTCAATTAGTTCCTTCTTACTATAAGTTACAGTACTGCTAGCTGTTGCTTTAATTTTAAATATCTGCCTTTGTATTATTTGTTGGAGTTTTTATGTTAACCTATTGGTGCATGGTGATAGAACCACAGACCTGGATCGAGATTTTAAAAAATAAAAATGCTTTTCATTTATTAACCTTTTTGGACGATCTATATTTACACAGATAGCGACAGTCTTCACAGACCGAACAAAACCGAATAATGTATGAAAATGTGAAAACACATATGAAGAACAGCCAAAATATCAGCCAGGATATGCGGCAATCAAACACTGAGTACCTCAGCTGCCTTGCCATTGTAGAGTCTGAAGTGGTTGCAGGCCTTGAGGTTGAGGGCAATAGTGGAGTCTGGCATGCTCTGCAGGTACACAGCCAACACCTCCTGGGACACATCATAGTAGTCCAGCTTGTAGTAACACAGAGCCACGTAAACTTTCAGGGCGAGGTAATCTCTGAAAGACAAGATGCAATGAGGGTGTGAAACTAGCTTTCAGACGTATTACTTGTAGCTGGACACATTATATTGTGTTTTTTTATTTTTTTATTAACATATGCTGTTTAGAACAGTACATTTTGTAATTGTTGTTCACTATGATCTTATATTGCTTGCCATACTAGTGTGTATACAGATTTAATTAAATTATTACTCAAATTAGATAATTAAATCAAGAATTCCTTCCAATTCATGGCCGAGTAAAACTGGTTGGAGATTTGACCGCATCGACTCAAATGTGATCCGTTTTTAGTATTAGGTTTGTATTTAATGGGAGCCTGCAGTACAGTCTGGACCGCTCTCAACAAGTGCTTCTCCTCTGTGCTGATATTTGTATCCCATCTCGGGCAAGGCTCCATGGTAACTTATAATAACTGTCTTATAAAATGATAGCTGCCAAATGCAGCAAGCATGGCTCCCCCCCTCCACTCGCTTTGACATCTAGACCTAGTTATGCTTGAGCTCTCTACAGCAAGGATTAATAAAGCCAAGTCATCGACTATAGACCTGTGGAGAAACGCAGCAGCGCAGGTATCGGTATCGTAAGAGAGCGACTAGGCAAGGTGTGATTTTTGTTTTGTTATCTTGTATTCTGGTTTGTTTTGTTTTTCCTCGAGACCACAGAGGGTGGGAGGTTTTAAGTTACTGTTCCATTGTATTTGTTTGTTAAAAAAATATAAAACAAATAAAAATGTATCATAAAAAAAAAAGTCTTATTTTATTAATTTAGTTCCACGTGGGACAAGAAAGCCAGAGTTCAGCGAGACCTAATACTTAAAACTAACCTGTAGTACAGTATGTAGAATCTATTATAATATATATATATATATATATATATATAACATAAATGTTTCTTTTATAGTCAACATGGCATTTCAGCAAATAACAGATCTTATTATTATTGTATATTATGATAGCAAATATCTTTATAAATTGACAATAACATTTTTTTCATAGATTTTTATTGAATCTCATGTACAAAAAGTCAGAGACAAGAAGTTATCACAGGAACAAACAGACACAAACAAGGGAACACCTGAATGCCAGAAATGAGTTTAAAAGGAATGGATATTTGCAGGTTATCAAACACAAGGAAAATCAAGCCTTTGAGAAAATGGGCTGGTACTCTGGGTTTTTCTGCAATCTTTGCATGGAGCTATTTTGATATTTTAGTAGTAGTAGTAGATCACTTTATTGTCCCCATGGGGCAGTTGGGTTTGCGGCACAATCGCAAGGCACTTTATGACAAGACATCAGACATATGATACAAACAAATAGTCCTTACATCAGACACAGACAGGCATAACATGAAGAATATACATCACACACTACAATACACTATACACCCTTGGGTATGATCAGGCCAGCTGGACGACTAGCTTATTTTGAATGATTTAAGGCTTTTATGGCTTGTGGTACGAAAGAGAATTTCGATCTGTTCTTGGCCAGAAGGGGTAGGCAGAAACGACGCATAGATGGCAGTAGTTTAAAATGTGATGCCAGGGGGTGTGCGTAGTCACATACAATGTTATTGGCCTTTCTCACCAGTCTGTCTTTGTAAATGTGTTCAATGCTCGGTAGGGTTATCCCAGGTAACTTGTGGCAGTTCTTGCATTTTTCTGTCAGCATTTGGAAGAAGTAGTAGGCATGCAACTAAAAGGCCAAGGTGCATCTGAGTTTTTTTACTAGGTTGACAGCAGAACCTAGTTAAAAAAAACCTCAGATGCACTTTGGCCTACAGATGCCACAAAGCCAACAATAGATCTCTGAGAAGTGGCACAATGAAATCAAAGTCTTTCATTTTCTTACCCTTGCTACTTCCAATATTATATCGGTGTTAGAGAAAGCTAGCTCAGCAGACCAGCTGCACTGACACTTATTATTATCTTTATGGTTCCATAAGGCATGAAGCTCAAATAAACAGCTCACACCTGTCAAGGTGGCATGAGGATGGCACAGGACTCTGAAACTAATTTAAGAGAGCGGGAAAGCACCTACCTGTTCTGCAGTAGAAGGCGTTTATAGATGTCTATAGCTTCCTGGTAGTGGGAGCGCATGTAGTGGATGGACGCCAGGCTCAGCTGGTCCTCTGTCACATCCTCTAGGTTCTGGTGGAAACCCATCAGCTTCTTCTCATCATTAAACTGAAGACAACAGGCAATGAAGGAATACATCATTCATAAATGTGATCATGAGGACTCAAAAAGCTAAAATGACTGGGGGTGGGGATGAATACAGACCTGTATGTTTCTCTCATATTTTAGACTTAAACCTGTATCTACGGTGCAGGGCAGCTCAGCAGTGAATTGTTAGTGTGTAAGTGAAGACGGAGAGAAAAAGTAAACATAATATAATAAAATAATATAGTAGTGTTCTAACCTTGTGAGCCAAGTGGAAGAGTAATCGATTTTGGAGGGGGGACATTGGCGCTACAGACAGCAAGAGAAAGCAAATTTAAGATGCAAAATGTATTAATATCATAAACGTTCCCTCAGCAATTACATAACTGACTGAACAGCACTGTATGTGATACGGCAAAAAAAACTAAACATTTCTTTGTGTTTCTCAAGCTGCAAAAAAGCCTTAACAATAAAATCCTACAGACTTCTTGAATACAACCTGGTGCACAATAACTATTTTAATTGAAGGTTGTCCAAAAGTATGTGGACAACCCTATGTACAAAAATGACGGGCTTTCATAATTAGTGACGTTTGGATTATGTTTTGGTGAGCTACAAAAAAAAATCCCAAATGACTTTGTATCTTGTAAATATGATTTTTCACTGAAATAATATGAATGAGCAACATAATTGAAAAATAAACCAATAATTATTGATGATTAAAAATCACAGCATCTTTACACCAATTTGGTACAATTCAATAACAAAAATGTTTCACCTTATTAAAAAATATATATATATATATATATACCAATACCATATTTTGTTCATATTTTGATAATGATTTGATGAGCTAGAGACAATCAAATACTTAATAGCGCGAGGGTTGCTGCGCCGTGGTTAGCATACAGTACAAAAAAGGAATTTACTAATGTAACAGCTGGAAAGCCTACCCTTAGATGCAGCCTCCTCAGCCTCTTTATAGAGCCCCAGAAAAAACAGTGCACAGGCCAGAAAGACCCACACCTGAGCAGGACATTCAGGCTTCATGGTCAGAGACTTGTACTCCTGTCACAACATGATGAGGAAATATTGCAAATGTGATCAGAAAATAGTCAGTCACATTGGTTATTTGAATTATTGCATCTGGGGTACTATTTTTGCACCAAACTACACACACTTATTCAGACATGTATACAACAGAAAATACCTCCATAGCTCTCTTGTAATCACCCAAGTGAAAGGCGCAGTAGCCAATCCATTGGTCCGTATGCTCCTCTTTCTCGCCGATACTTCTCTGAAACTAGAGATGACACAGCAACAAATTATCAGCGGCAGCAGCAGCAGCACTCCGTAATAAAGAGATGTCTGTAGCATAGATGTGGGAGTTTCAGGGCATGACACAGGATAAACTGCAAGAGGCATTGCAGTAGAAAAAATAAAGGTTAACTCCTTTGTAAAAGTGCAGCAATTATTTATTCAGCCACAGGGTCAAGTTAACCCAGTAGATTCATCACACCGAATCTCTCAACTGAATCATCCCATTTGGATATTTTGTATTGTAGGAAATTGCTGCTTAATTCCTAACTTTTGAAAAATCATGGTCAAATCAATCACAGGCAGGGACAAGACAGTAACTAACAGACCACTTACTTTAAAAATCCGATAACGTTATGACAAACAATCTTGATATGATGGACCCTTAGATTTTGTTTTGATTTCTGTGGGACCACAACAATACATACTAAGCAAGATATTGGTCAGCTGCAGAACAGCACACAATTAATTCAATTGATTCCATTAATTGTGGTCCATGAATGAATGTCAGCATGGAAACACTAAACCTTTCCCCTCTAGTGAAGGATGGTCCTTATAATCAAAAGCCTTATTAGCAAGCAATTATATATATATATATATATATATATATATATATATATATATATATATATATATATATATATATATATATATATATATACATTATCTTTATTAACCCATGTGTTATGTGTTTAAGTACCTCTAACAGTGTCAAAGCCCCAAGGTAGTCTCTCTGTTGCAGGTATTCCTCCAAGTTAGGAACTTTTGTCTTGTTTTTCCTCTTTTTCTCACTGATGCTTAACGGTGTCTCTCCTCCCACGGCTGGCTTCACGCGAGAAAGGATCTGCCAAGGTACACAATTTGAATTTCCAAAGTTATCACAGACTTTGAGTCGGTTGGGGCCAACATGTACGACAATTTCAGAGATATATTAAGTTACGATGAGGCAGCATTAACAATGGTCCTGGCATAAGGTATAACAAATGATAACTCACCATGTCGACGAGTCTAGATGCACCTAACGTTATAGCGCTAGCTAAGACTTGTTTATCTCTAGCTAACCTAGGTAACGCTGGGTGTTTCTGTCAACGAAAACACAAACTGTTAACGTTAGCTTTTACCTGTTACGCACGATTTCTAACGTTTTTAGCAATCCAGTTTCATCTTTCATTCGAAACCAGCCAGATAACGCTACCAACGTAAACTGAATTCCCTAACGACTAACAAACAGGGCATTGGTAAAATTACAGTTAAAGTTAAAACGTTTTTAGACTGGAGAATAATGTACAATCCTCCTGGTTAACGTTAGCTAGCTGATGCTGATAGTTTAATGGTTGCATAGATTAATGTTTCCGCTCTCGTACTTTCAAATTAAAGGCACAAGCAAAGGACCTGATAATGTAGTGATGCAATTAAACACCTATTAAGGTTAAATCGTTGATGTTATCTATACATGGCCCTTATCTAAAAACCTCGGAGAGGGCTGAACCCCAGGTTGGAGATGACAACTGAAGGAAACGTTGGGACATTGCAACCGTTTTTGAATACAGCTCTCGAATGACATTTATTTTGTAGTCAAACAGAGTTTGGGGCTCAACAGGAAACAACTCGACCCTTATGTGTTGAACTTGATTAAGTGGTTTGTTCATTGTTGCCTAGCAACGGAACATGAAGGATTTTGAATTTTGACAAAAATGATATTTATCATACAAGATCATGTGCAACATACTGCCATAAAATACATCCATAAACCAAGTATGTTCATCAAAATGTATATCACGTCTTATTAGAAATAATGTATTCTACAAAGTACTGCTGTAGTTGCCCCAGTGGCCTAATGGATAAGGCACTGGCCTCCTAAGCCAGGGATTGTGGGTTCGAGTCCCATCTGGGGTGGACTGTTTTAAATCAATCATCCTCAAATTACTCTTGCTCACAATTATTCATTGAATTTCCTCAAATAGACTCACACTGTGTTGTAATGGCAATGTATCCATGCATATTTATATCGATGGTATCCATGTATGACTGTCTATCTTGCTCTCAATAACAAGTTCTTCAGTTTCGTAATGTATGTGTATGTGTATTACTTGATCGCTCATTCTGAATCTCTCAACCGGCACATAAAACTTGCAATAAAGTGGATAAATCTTATCCACAGAACTCTATTAATGGTGGCAGTAACAACAAATAATTGATAAAACCGGGGCAGTAAAAATGCACGCAATTTAAAAAGTTATCAATTGTCAAGTGATTTGATTTAAGCAGTCGTGATATGTGTCATGATTCATCATTTTCCCTGTCTTACCTTCATCATTCACAACACAACACTGCCATTAATCATTTAGGGAAATGCATTTAATGGTGGAAGCAACAAAGTAAACTGAAATTATGAAAATGCATGTAAAAAATGAAGTAGTAATTTATGAAGTGATGATTAACTTGACAGACATTTTATTTTAAAGTGTTGCTCTGATGATCAACTGGGCTGTGTTACGGTCTACTAGTAATAATTCACAATACCCAACTGACATTTATAGCCACATATCTATGGTTTACACATGGATGTATAAATGCATTTTCATTACCTCCATTTTCATCAATTATTTTGTTACGTCCACCCATCACAGAACTCAACATGGATCATTAATTGGATCATTTCAAATTATACATTTTTAAGGAGGAATTATTGACGTAGTCATGAAAGACCAGGTCCTTATTAATATGTGTGTATATATATATATATATATATATATATATATATACACACACTCACCTAAAGGATTATTAGGAACACCCTACTAATATAGTGTTTGACCCCCTTTGGCCTTCAGAACTGCCTTAATTCTTTGTGTCATTGATTCAACAAAGTGCTGGAAGCATTCTTTAGAAATGTTGGCCTATATTGATAGGATTGCATCTTGTAGTTGATGGAAATTTGTGGGATACACGTCCAGGGCATGAAGCTCCCGTTCCACACCACATCCCAAAGATGTTCTATTGGGTTGGGATCTGGTGACTGTGGGGGCCATTTTAGTACAGTGAACTCCTTGTCATGTTCAAGAAACCAATTTGAAATGATTCGAGCTTTGTGACATGGTGCATTATCCTGCTGGAAGTAGCCTTCAGAGGATGGGTACATGGTTGTCATAAAGGGATGGACATGGTCAGAAACAATGCTCAGGTAGGCTGTGGCATTTAAACGATGCCCAATTGGTACCAAGGGGCCTAAAGTGTGCCAAGAAAACATTTCCCACACCATAAGACCACCACCACCAGCCTGCTCAGTGGTAACAAAGCATGACGGATCCATGTTCTTATTCTGTTTAAGCCAAATTCTGTTTACTACCATCTGAATGTCTCAACAGAAATCGAGACTCATCAGACCAGGCAACATTTTTACACGTCTTCAACTGTCCAATTTGGGTGAGCTTGTGCAAATTGTAGCCTCATTTTCCTATTTTTAGTGGAGATGAGTGTTACCTGGTGGGGTCTTCTGCTGGTGTAGCCCATCCGCCTCAAGGTTGTGCGTGTTGTGGCTTCACAAATGCTTTGCTGCATACCTCAGCTTAACTAGTGGTTATTTGAGTCAAAGTTGATCTTCTATCAGCTGGAATCACTTCGGCCGATTCTCCTCTGACCTCTAGCATCAACAAGGCATTTTTTGTCCAGAGAACTGTCACATACTGGATGTTCTTCCTTTTTCAGACCATTCTTTGTAAACCCTAGAAATGGTTGTGGTTGAAAATCCCAGTAACTGAGCAGATTGTGAAATACTCAGACCAGCCCGTCTGGCACCAACAACCGTGCCACGCTCAAAGTTGCTTAGATCACCTTTCGTTCCCATTTTGACATTCAGTTGGGAGTTCAGGAGATTGTCTAGACCTGGACGACACCCCTAAATGCATTGAAGCATCTGCCATGTGATTGGTTGATTAGATAATTGCATTAATGAGAAATCTTACAGGTGTTCCTAATAATCCTTTAGGTGTGTGTGTGTGTGTGTGTGTATCTATCTATCTATCTATCTATCTATCTATCTATCTATCCTATGTAGTGATTTCTAACATTGTGTAAATTGTAATTTCCCCCGAGGATCAATAAAAAGTATAAATTAAAATTTCAAATGAATCATTGTTTGCATTACATATGCGTTTTCCTGTTGGGTTTTGTCCTTAAGAAAACAGGTGTCGCACAAACATTATGCATATATTCAATAAAGTCTAGCAAAAAAAAAAAAAAACACAAGATAGTTTTATGAAAAACCAGCCAACTTTATTGATTTCTCAGCTCATAGTGCTTTGCCTTTCTCGTGTGTTTTGACAGTCATGACTTTGGATCAGTCAGAGCTAGCGCCGTCCCAGTCGGAGGCCCTGTGCTGTGGGAGTTGCAGACCAGTGTTCAGTGGCAGTTTGGGCACCCCAGTCCTCTGAGGAAACGGAGTGAGAAATATTTCATTAATATGCATTCTGTTTAACCGTTTCTACATTCATCCACCGACAGCTTCCGAAGATCAACCCGACCATAATCTACAAGATGGTAGGATCCTACAACTCAGTCCAAGATAAATTCTAAGTGAAAGGTGGAAATACTATACAGTCACAATAAAACTACATACAAATTGTCAGTAGTAAAGAAATCATGTAATAACTCCACCCAAAAATGTTCCTACTTGCCAAGTGTCTTTTCAGTTGCCAACAATTCTTCTCTTAATCTAAGACAGGAATTATCAGCCCAACAAAAGAATAGCTCTTCAGTCTTTATCAATTTTTGATGATCAAAAACTATAGAGTGCAATGAGAGCCCCAGCATCTGTTAATGTGTCATTTTGCATCACTCACCTCCTCTGGGTCTCTGTAGAACTAGAGATCAGGTGTAACTTCCCAGGGGAGCTACCTGGAGATTTTTCACAACAGCCCCTGGGGCAAAGGATGACATCGTCTTCATCTGTAGTTTCTGCATCCCTCATCCTTTTTCCTGTGAAAGACACCAGCAAAAGCTCACAGATAACAGCCTAACAATGTGCCTGCACATGGGTCTAATCAGGTCACTGAAGAATCTGCCGAGTCATTGAAACAGATACAATTCAAGTAACCTGAGGCAGTGCTTTGTGGGTCCCAAATGGAAATGTGCTGCCATTTGCTTTGAAGAAACAAGGCAACAAATACTGCAAAGGTTATAACAATTAAGGCATACTCACACTCACATACAGTTAAAACAGTGCCCGAGCACATTTGACCCCAAAGTCCAGTTCGCTTGACTAGTGTGATCACTCCATACCGTGCCCGCTTGAAAGAGGTGGGCCAGGGCAGGGTTCGGTTGGACTCGGGCACGGGACGCATCAGTGCGATCGCTAAACGTGCCCGGTTCTTAATTTACAGATGAACATGAATTGTAGTCTGAGTCCCGTAATGTAATGACGTAAGCTTGCTCTGGCCCCGAATGAGTTATTCAAGTGTGAGTGCAGGCCAGCTGGGGGGTGCTCGGGCACGGTTCAAGGCAACCGGGCCAAGTGTGAGTACGCCATTAGTGTAAGTGAACCTGCAGAAGGTACCCAGTTAGTAGAGGATGAGAGGGGGGGGGGGAGAAAAAGCACTTTAGTATACATGTTCAAATGTGGCTCAGGTCACTATCAAACCCCAGTCATGGGACAGCATGTTAGTTAGCGAAAACCCAGCCAACTCACTCTGGCCCACTTCCGACACCTAAACACAGACGAGATCAGTGCCAGGCTTTAATGGTGTGCTGCATGTTTAGTAAAATGGAATAAGCTTAAAATAAAAAATATGATAAATTAAACATTCATCTATTTTAATGCCAACATTTGCTGAGCAGTGACCATAAGTGCCACTTACATGATATTGGTAAATGATAAAAAAGGAAAAAACCCAGAGTACAGAGTTGAGCAAGAGTGAGTCTTGCTTTACCAGAACATCTCATCAAGACCAAACTGATGGAATGTTCTATGTAGAAAAAAAAAATGTAGTTAAAGTTGCTTTGTCTATAAAAACAGACCTGTCCTGCATTCCTGGAGGAGATACACCAACATCGCCTGGATTCGCCAGGGCAACAATGGCCTTGGCTGCTACCACGTCGTTCTCACGTTAACGTACACACCTGGAGGGGGAAAGACAAAAAGGAAGCCAAATTACTTGCCACACTCATGACATAGACATCTGAATAAATGCAGTTCAATCAAGGTCCTGTGATCTGACAGTCAAGCCTTTTCCAACACAGTGAACAGTGTCCACTGGCAGCAGAAAATCAAACCGCTAAAATCAGAATGAGAATTTGTTTAAAACTACAGAATACACTGCAATGTTTAAGTTTTTTTTTTGCACAACAATCTATTTCTACCAACAAATTTAGTCTGATAGTCAGAAAGGAGGATGTGAATCAACCATTTTTGTATTGTACTTATTTGTATGTATGACGTAAGGTCTTTACTTTATTCACCTTTTTGCACAGTAGGTGGGGTATGTGGAGTACAGGGAAAGCATAAATAGATAAAGCAGTAACCACAGAGCAGGTGTTTTTACAGAAATAGGCGCACAGCTTTTGATTGCCACACTGGGTCATGTGTAGCATACTTTGAGCTGTAAGCTTTGTATGCATGCAAATTATGTTTGTAAGAGTGTGAACGGATAGCAGTCTACATAGTGGATGGTTTAGATGGTATACAAATAAATACACTTGAGTTTGACTATACTGACGGAGTGTAGGGCTGGGCGATATATCGATATTATATCGATATCGTGATATGAGACTAGATATCGTCTTAGATTTTGGATATCGTAATATCGTGATATGACCATAAGTGTCTTTTCTTGGTTTTAAAGGCTGCATTACAGTAAAATTATGTCATTTTCTGAACTTATCAGACTGTTGTAACTGTTCTATTATTTGCCTTTACCCACTTAGTCATTATATCCAAATTACTGATGATTATTTATCAAAAATCTAAGTGTGAAGATATTTTGTATAGATATATATAATCTGTTTATTATTTATTCATTTGATTTTGCAACTGTTAACTGAAATAGCCGGTTTCTATGAAACTACTTGTGACATGTCATATTTGGCTTTGACTTTGACTGAACTGCTCTCACTTTGCGGAAAAACAATATCGGGATATATATCGTATATCGATATTCAGCCAAAATATATCGGGATATGACTTTTGGTCCATATCGCCCAGCCCTAACGGAGTGTGAAATCATTCCAGCATAAATAAATAAATAAATAATCATTCAAAAACATAACTCCATAGGCAACAACTGTTAACATGGTCGGATTTAAAAACACTAAAGCAGGTGTTAAGGCGCTGACACATCAACCCGATTATCGGCCGTCCGACAGTCTGGCGAGGTCGGTGACCCGAGTCTGTTCGGTGTGTTCCGTGCCGTCGTCAGCCGAAGGAGCCGTCGGCATTCATTTGGGCCGATTTGACTTGTTGAACCAGCCGGTGGGCAGTCGGACTCAATGACCAATTACTGGAAACGAGGAGCGGGATGAGTGTGACAAACGTCTCTCAAAATCGGACGAAAATCTTTTAAACTGACCTTTGTCGATCTGAAATGAGGACAGATTCAACAACTGCATGGCCTATTTCTCGCTTAAAATATTTTCAGAAACACTTTTCGGTGAACTATCTTCGTAAAATACGAGCTTGTATTCCAAACGAGCCGCCATTATGGTCTGGCTTTGAAATTCGGGAGAAGCCAGACCCACGTGGCGCGTTCGTTCAATCAGTTGCCGGTTTTCATTTTTACACCAACTCAGGGAGACTGATCACTCCGACTGCCTTTTCTGCCAACGGTCGGTCGTCGGGTTGGTGTGTCAGAGCCTTAAGGTATATTTAGCAGGTGATCTGTTAACTTATTTGCCTTTCACAAAAACTTGGGTATGAAGGCCACAATACACAAGATGTAGTTTTTGGCAGCTTAACATTATAACTCCTTTAAACTATCCTAAAACAAAGGATCCAGGGTTGCATAAACAAGCAAAAGTAGATATAAATTTATGACACTAAAATCATCCATTTTTTATTTTTTGTTTCACATGAAACTTGACATTAATGCTATGATCTCAATAGCTTGGACCACTACAGCTACCAAATAAAATCATTCATTCAAAGAGTCATCATGTGATAATTTGTTTAAGAGACAGATAATTTGGATGAGACACTTTCATCTGAGGTCATTTTAATAGAGAAAATTGGTCTTAAAGTGTCCGATGCATCAGAGACTTTACACAGAGGTGAATAGGAAATGTTACTGTATAACTGTAATGTATAACTAGACATTATACCAAGAATGTGGCTCAGGTCACTATCAAACCCCAGTCATGGGACAGCAGTCCTAATGGTGTTAGCGAAAACCCAGCCAAATCACTCTGGCACACTTCCGACACCTAAACACAGACGAGATCAGTGCCAGGCTTTAATGGTGTGCTGCATGTTTAGTGCAATAGAAAAAAAAATTATATATATATATATATATATATATATATATATATATATATATATATATATATATATATATATATATATATAAAAAGGCATTAAATCTATTTAATGCTAACTTTTGCTGAGCAGTGACCATAAGTGCCACTTACAGGATATTGGTAAATGATAAAAATGCAACAATAGTACAAATAGCTCAAGAGGAAAAGAAAGCCGGCAAACTGACTCCGTAATATCCGTTGTATGGGAGAGTTTGCCGACATTAGCCACCATAAACTAGTGCTCATACCAGACCAAATGAGGCTGTAGCAGAAAAGAAAAAAAAAATGCTGGAATTAGTATGGAATTTAGCAACGGTTGCGTCTTATTTTATTTATGTATTTTTTAAGAGTGAGTCAGTAAAGGACAATTCAACTATGACAAGTGTTTCCAGGCACAGCCATGAATCCACAAGAATACTAATTCACATAACTGTACCTACAACAGAAATGGACATAAAAACTGAAACCATTTTTTCTTGCTTAATTATGCTGGAATTAGTTTAGAAAAGATGAAACCAAAAAAGTCCAACTTACAGTCTTTCTTCCTCTTGCAGACACTGCTCTACCTGGAAGTACAGGTTGGTTCCTGCTGCCAAGAACTCCAGCACATCCTCCCCCTTCACCTGCAGCACATCCGGACATTGTGTCCCCTGTGTTAGGAGTTAGTGGAGGAGCTAGAAGAGGAGAAGACAACATTTACAGTCAGATAGCAGCGAGCAGACCACAACAGTACAAACATTTTTGATGGCAAAGCTCCTGATATGACCAATGGTAAAATAATATACTTTAGAGCAGACCCAGTAAACGGGTAACCAGATAGATAACGTTCCCTAAAGGCTCTCTAAAGGTTTTCAGAGAACCTCCAGGGCAGATGGTGCTTTCATTACCTGGAGGTTATTATAAAGACATACAGAGAACGATCCCTGGAGGTTCTCTTAAGGTTATTTAAAAACACATTCAGAGAAACTTCAGAGAACGTTCCCTGAAGGTTTTAAAAGTACTGTCAATTGTTTATAGTAAGTAAAGTATTAAGTAAAGTTTATTTCTAGAGCTCATTGAAACACAGATGGAGGTTTATGTTGATTAATTGGTTTTAGAATATCTGTAAAAATCAATGCAGCAGGTTCGGACGGACAAACCGACTAGAGTGTCGACGCTCCATGACCCATATCATTTTTATTTAATGAGGAAGTTAGAACACACACTCAGGCAAAGATGGCAGCATAGAATGGTCAACAGGGTCCCCTGTCAATTTAAAATCAAACAAACCATGGACCATATCTAGTGTGCAAACATTTCACTTTACATGTCATTCTATGATTGTGTTAACTATGGAGAGATGATAAGCTAAACTTTACATTAGGTCACTTAAATTTATATTTGGAGATATTTACTGGCCATAACCATTTAAAGCTGTCCAAATTGCATATTTACCCACGGAGACCAACTTACTGCAGATGACGTTACTTCACTTATTTAATTGAAATTCAGTGACTAGCTCAATGTGTCGCAGACACACTGCAGCACGAGTATGCTAATGCTAATATTGAGTCCTTTACACCGGTTGTAATGACGGATTTCATTAATGTACCCCTGCAGCTCTACTAACATGTAAGTCCTCATAATGTGAGGCTAATAATGAGACGATAGTATAAGATTCATATCTCACCACGTGAATATACGCCGTATGAGGACACCTCGCGGTCAAAAGAGACCGGAAAAAGGAAGTGTCGTCAAATTTATAGTGAGATTTACTTCCGTTTTTGTGGGCAAATTATGGCACTGTCAGTACCCGATCCGTTCCACCAGAGCCTGTCTATGGAGAGCCTGTTCACTCCCTATCTCACTCCCTATTAGCCCCATTGTACCAACCCGGAATTTTCCCGAGAGTGGAAGTTCTCCCCTTATTAGACATGTTCTGATATAATGGACCAATGAAGCGGCTTCAGAACGCGAACCTCCGATGGCGCCATTTTGTTGCTACGAAGCGATCACCTCCTAATAGCATTACACTGACCGCCATTTTTTATTTACGTCACTTGACTGCAAATAACTTTACATCTGAAGCGTTTAAAGACTCTATTTGTCCATTGTTTATTTATAAAGAAATACGACAATGTATAAAAGACTCCATTACCTTGTACCTCATGTTATAGCTCCGTAGCAGACGTTTTTGTAAATATAAGCTAACGATTGTGTCATAACCAAGTGACTTACTGAGGCACAGTAGAGGAATTACTGTACAGTACAGGAGAAGCTGGCAGTTTCGACTTACATTAGCTGTTTAGGTTTAATTACTAATGTTAACTAGCATGTTAGTTAGCAATAATTAGCCTGTGCTTATGTTATCTCCTTACATGATATACCTACACTCTCCGTCTCTGTAAGATTGGAAATTATTGAGATTTCTCTTGTCACAGCTACCAGAAGACTTACAACTTTTACGTTGAAAAGCAGGCTACAGCTAAATTAAGACTTACAGTAATAACAATAAAGACAAATATTGAGTGATTGTATTTTAAATGAGCACAAGTAAAGTAGAACTGACGTAACAGCTGTTATATATGTTAACGTTTATTTTCAAGTTTTATTTTGAGGGTCTTTTAAAGTTTACATGCTGTCTCAGCTAGCGGTTATCGCTAGCCGAATTAGCTGTTAGCTAAACTAACGTTAGCCTAACTGTGGAGATAAAGGCAGACCGCTACAATCAGCTAGCGGTTAGCCAAATTAACCGTTAGCTAAACTAACGTTAGCTTCCCGGTGGAGGCTAACGGCAGACCGCTATAATCACCTAGCGGTCCGCCGAATTAGCTATTAGCTAACTAACGTTAGTTGGAGGCTATCGTAGGAACATGCTGCGCATGCGCAGAACGGATTGTGCTGGTGGAACAGATCGGGTACTGACAGGCACCGAGTGTTGTCTGTCAGGTACTTTACTGTCTATGGTCAGGTACACTGCGACCAGTATGGATGTATCGATTATAAGTAATACCCATTGACATATGGTAATACCCCCCCCCCCATACTCACACACACACCCTCCCTAAAAGTTAAACAATAAAATTCAACAGAGAAAAGTCTTACTTAAAGTCCACTTTCTTGCCTTTGCTAAATCACCCTCATGCATGAGGCATACATCAATAATAGCCTCATTTTACTTATGATGATGAAGTTACAGAAAAATAGAAATGCATGGCAAAAATAGTATATTGTCAATATTTTAAAGAAACTATAATTTCATAAATCATGTTTTCAGGGGAGCTCATGTCGTCATTAACTCTCATTCATGTTATGAAAGTTTTGGTAACACTTTACTTTAAGGTATCTACATAAGAGTGACACTGACAAATGACACTGTCATGACACATGAACCCTAACCCTAACTTGTCATGCCAAAAACCGAATGACACTTACTAAAAGAAGCATTATGTCATAAACGTTTATGACTTGTTTATAATGTTTATGACACGTTCATGAGCGTGTCATGTCACTCTTATGTAGAAACCTTCAAGGAAAGAGTAACCAAAGTTTTCAACAGCTCACTCTTGCTTGAGGTAATATTTTAGAGTTTGTTTAAAAGTGCTTAGTCCAAATGGAATGAAAATTGGTGGTTGTAATGGCTGGTTTTGGCTGTACAACAATACATGTATCTCATGGCCCTCTGACAATGCTTAGTTGTAACATGCAAATATAACTTCAATAAATCAACAATAAAGCATAGTTCACTTCTTCTTAATTTCCAATACAGAAAAAAAGTCAAAATCATTTTTAAAAAACTGGAAGATTTATTGACATTTAAACCCGGCAGGCACGGCATCTGTCTGAGCAAACACATGCACAGACCAAATATCTACATACAATAACAATGACCGTAAACAAAATAGTCACAACAGAGAATCAATGAAGATAGTTGACGAGGTCAAACGTCCATGTGTGAATTACGGCACATTTAGATACAGTCTGTGTTACACAGAAAACACTGAAATCAACTCTTGTCATTAAACCAACTCTTTTTGCTACACCACCTTCTCTGTTACATCACACTGGACATTAGTGACTTGGTTTGTCACAACTTTCAAAATTCTTCCGTGTGTTTACACTTTAGGTGTGTAAGGATCCTTTTTGTTCAGACCAATACGTTTTTTAATCTCCTCCATTAATGAGATCTTCTATTTGGCATTATTTCTATAAACACTTTCAGTCTTAATTTAAGTATATCATCTCTTTTACATATCACTAATAAATAATATTTATAGCTATGGGCAGACTGTACAATGAACATAAAAACACGGCCTTCATTTGTTACAACCATTAATTCTAAATTTGTGGAAAAAAAGTTAATATTTACATCCGTCCAGCGCTGATAAGGATTCTGTATAACTTTTATAAACACAGTGGCACAATAATTAAGCAATGCTTCACTTGCAAGCTTAATGTTTTGGAAATATGCTCACAGGAGGTGATTGACAACAAAATCCAAAGTAAAGATTGCAAATACACCCCGTCATTAAAATATTTACTTAAAAGGTACACTAAGCAGGATTTGTGGATTGGTGTTTGTAATCACACAGCGTAATTAGCCAGAGAGAGAGAGAGAGAGAGAGAGAGAGAGAGAGAGAGAGAGAGAGAGAGAGAGAGAGAGATATGAAGACTGAATGAAGAGAGAGAGCGGCACTCACGAGAACAAAGCAGTGAATCAAAGGAATATAATGTTATTTTCAGATTTTTTCACTGCACTTATGTTCTAGCGCACAAATAAACACACCAACCTTTCCGCACCACCCTGCAAGAAGGTGCTGCATTTGCATTCCCGGAATTTATTTAAACGCAGAGCTTCATCCTGTCGCTACATGTGTGCCTGTGTCTGTCGAACAGACGCAGTACAAGCACACCGGGACAGCGATGTGAAAGGGCTGCACATCCTGTGCGCTGTCATTGGCTGGGTGTTACACACCCACGTCTATAGTTGATGCCCAGATTCATCTTGCACGCGGCAAAATAAGAAAAATATGAGGCCGACATCGCCACACACTTCTTGTGGATCATTATTGATAGGGATTACTTTTATATCGGTCTATACATTGTGTTTTTTTTGTATTTCAACGAGATGTGACGGACTATCATTACTTCTTTAAAGATCCCATGACATGGTGCTCTTTGGATGCTTTTATATAGACCTTAGTGGTCCCCTAATACTGTATCTGAAGTCTCTTTCCCGAAATTCAGCTTTGGTGCAAAACTACAGCCACTAGAGCCAGTCCCACAATGAGCTTTCCTTAGGATGTGCCATTTCTGTGTCTGAAGCTATTGAGGAGGAGAGTGGGAGGGGCAAGGTGGAGGGTGGGGGTGTGGCCTTGACCAACTGCCACTTTTCTCGTTTGAAAGCCATGATGTCTCTCTCTCATGGGTTGGCCAAATTCTCTGGGCGGGCAAAGCAGAGAAAGGGGAGGTAACCTTGCTCCTTATGACCTCATAACAAGCAGATTCCAAAACGGCTCATCTGAGCTTTCATTTTCTCAAAGGCAGAGCAGGATACCCAGGGCTCGGTTTACACCTATCGCCATTTCTAGCCACTGGGGGACCATAGGCAGGTTGGGGGAACTCATATTAATGTTAAAAAATCTCATAAAGTGAAATTTTCGTGCCATGGGACCTTTAAAAAGCACATCTGGTTTCAATATGCTGAGTCACAAAATGCATGGCAGTGGCAACAAAGGCTTTCTTAGGACTTTCTTCCCATAATGCAGCTGTGTGAGTACTTGTGATTGTCTGAGCCTGCAACAAATTAGATATAGAAGCAGATAAAGTATGCTTGTTATTGGCAAGTAAGAAGCATTGCTCAATCTTAGGCAAGTTTTGTAAATATGGCAGAAGCCAGAGTTTCTTTTGCTGCAGTGCTTTGCTTTTGGTTACCTCAGCAGATGTACGGAACACCAGCTCGCTGAGAGTCCCGTTTGTATTGACAGCATTTTGAAATACCTTGTCAAAGGAAACAATGCTGCCCAGCACAGTCACATACCCTCGGCAGCCAGACCTCAGGATGTCCAAACATAAACAGTCACAGGAGGAGTAAGTTCACTTCACCGCAGGGAGTGTCACTATAGACTTACAGACACAAACTGGCACATTTTCATAAACATTTCAATAACACACACACACATACGGAAGTGTTAAACCTTTCTCATATTTGCTTAATGTGACGGTGTTAAAGGCGGCTTTAGCTAAAAAGACAACACCAACAAAACAAAACAGAGTGTGTGTCTGGTTCTTAGAGCTAGACAGAGAGGTAATGCTTATGTAAGCTGAAAGACAGAAAGACTGTACGCGGATTGGTGCTGGAGAACAAACACCCTCACAGACTACTGACTACACACACACACACACACACACACACACACACACACACACACACACACACACACACACTTTTACATTTATCCACCTGGTCTCAAAATCTTGGTAGTGCTGGTTCACAGCTCGTCGGCTCCCTTTTCTTCTTTCATGGGGCTTTCAGTGAGAAGCAAATGTACATCCTAATCCCCTCATATTTCATTATTGTGGCTCAACCCCTTGTGCTCTTCAGGATTTGAGGCCCATTCTTGCCATCAGCTGTTCGTAGACAGTCCAAGCCATGGCAGCCATCAGAGTGCGTCTCAGAGACCTGGGTACAGCCCCACGGAAAAACCCGCCCATGCCGTGCTCCTGGGGGAAGAGGACAGAGCAGGAAAGTTCTGAATGAAATGTTACGGATGTAGTTGCCATGCTACACCCTAGCCAGCAAGAATGAGCTGCTTCTCCCCAAAAATGGCGTGCGCATGCAGCAAGAGAAAAACTGACAGCTGTGATTAAATGAGCACACACCATGTAGATGTAGCGGACAGCATCTCTTGTGCTCCAGTGGGATGGGCTGATTTGAATATGGGTCTTCACGACATCCGCTGGCTGTGTGGCCAGCGACGCCATGACACCTGCCACCACCCCACAGCTAAAGTTCACCAGCGGAGCATAGGGCGACGAAGTTACCTCTGAGAGAAGAGAAACCAGGTATCAGGAGAAAGTAGAAGAGCATGTTTGAGAGTGGAAATGCTAAATAATGTGGGTGCCCATCCACTACTGCTATGCAAATATTAGGAGTTGGGCACATTCAGATAAACAGCTGGTGACGCTTATTCTCATGTCAGGTGCCATTAAAAAATTGCAGAGGTAGAGGGCGTGATGAGATGGCTCCAGTCAAATCTCAAACAATGGAAAACTGTGTGAAAAACACAATATTGAATTTATTTTAATGTATTTGAGAAATGTTCCCATGTCCATGTCAGTCCTCACAGATCTCTGATGTTTTGCCACATTTGCCACAATTTTTCGTCTCTCCAGTGACAAGTGCCATTCATGTACATTAGGATTTAGTTTTAAGCATTTTTATCGATACACCAACTTTTTCACCTCAGCTAAACCTTTTTGGCGTTATAAAAAGAAATAATAGAATTTCTGGTGTTTCTGCTCAATTTTTTAAAATTAATTTATTGAAAATGCGCATAAAAACAGGTGGATGTAAATGCACTTTATGTTGTTGGCCATCTGGGGGCATCAAAAATCCTTAAGGTTTAAGGCATACAGTACAAGCAGGTAAAAGCCACCTTTGGAGGCCAAATATTCAAAAAGCACTAAACCTTTCATTATACACTTAACTGATTTTCTTGCTGCCCATAACGTCTATAGAAAATATTGCTTCACATTTTAATGACCTCCATTTTAATTTGCTGATGCAGTGTGGCTCTCACCTTGAGGCATCGCCTTCTTGGCCTGGCTGTAGAACATGACGTAGATGCCGGAGAACGGAGCATCTCGGAGCAGCGTGGCAGTCAGCCCTGAGAACAGGGCCCTGATTCCCTCCGTCTCATACACACTCCTCAGAGCCCCTGCCACACTCACATAGTTGTAACAGCCACTCTGAAACAACATATGAACAAGGAAAAGGTCACTAATTTTTTTTTTTTTACAGCAGTGATACAGACGGCCGCTGTAGACTATGAGTTGTGGACTTTGGTAATTCATTTATGGATCCTAGGTGTTATAGTCATTCATTGGGTACAATGTCTCACAGTTACTTCATGGTTGACAGCGACGGAAAAATCTGAAGGCTGCTTGTCATTTTGACAGATGAGAATACTGAGGGCGATCTACCATAACTGTCAGGCTGGCTTTAGCCATCAAACTGCAAAATGTCACGGCAGCTGAGTGTCCAAAGAGTCTCTAAAAAGCCCAATAATTGTGATAGCGATAATAAACAAGGTGAAAAGGGATTGATGCGGTGGAGGATGAAGGACAAGCAAGTTATACTTATAATGTTTATTAGACAGCAGCTGCTAATGTAAAATGAAATTATGTCAATCACAAATGAAATATGTCTTATTAAAAAAATGAAAATGACGGGTATTAATTAGGGGTGGGGGAAAAAATCGATACAGCATAGTATCGCAATATTTTTCGTGGCAATACTGTATCGATACACAGATGCCAAGTATCGATCTTTTATTCTATATGTGTTGGTCAGTTTGTCTGCTTCACAATCCCATTTTGCCGCAATGCAATTGAAGTGAGATGAACAAACAGAGAAATGGATCTTTTTAGAAAAAACAGATGTTGACAAAATTGTCCTTTTGGGGACATCATTTGAAATTGGTAAAAATCTGAAGTTGGAAAAAACGGTAATACATTGCAATATATCGCAGAATATTGCAATATGTTTAAAATCGCAATAATATCGCATCGTGACATAAGTATCGGGATGATATCGTATCGTGAGGCCTCTGGTGATTCCCACCCCTAGTATTAATTGATTATGACAGAATTTTTACAAAATGACGACAGCAAGAAAGTCTAACGCAACTTTTGGCTCTGATGTTGCTCAGTATGTAAAGAAACTGCTGCTCACCTCAAAGCGTGTCTTGATGACTGTGAATGGCAGCATGCAGACGCCAGCAACAGTTCTGGCACCCGCTCCAAGCAGAACAGCCTCGCCAGCGTTGGGTGCCCGCTCTAGGAAGTAGTGCTGCTTTAGGGAGTAGAAGGTGCTGAAGTAGATGCCCACCCCAGGGATGCAGCGCACAAATGACTGCCAAAGAGAAACGGAAGTGTTAAACCTTTCTCATATTTGCTTAATGTGACGGTGTTAAAGGTGGCTTTAGCTAAAAAGACAACACCAACAAAACAAAACAGAGTGTGTGTCTGGTTCTTAGAGCTAGACAGAGACAGAGGTGTAATGCTTATGTAAGCTGAAAGACAGAAAGAGTGTACGTGGATTGGTGCTGGAGAACAAACACCCTCACCCCCTACTGACTACATACTGTACATACATGCAACAACAGGCAAAATAACTGCAGGAACTCTTGTAAATGTTGAAAAAGATAAACAAGTTCACTAACTCACTGGTGAAACTCCCTTCCACAGACCGAAGAAATTCTCTGTCCTGATAACGTTGATTAAAACGTTGAACATCCCCACCTTTGGTGCACTGCAGGATGAAATTTAGTAAGGGTCACAGACACATTCGAAGGTCAAAGACAGACAGACAAAGACAGACAAAAGATAACCAGTTTGGATTTTCATAGTGTGAACAATAAACCATAGAACAATAATTAACTTGGAAATTGGTACTAAGGCCTCCACCTGTGGATTGTTGTTTAAAATGAAATTCCACTTTTAGCCATTACCATCTCCTGGTCCTGTTTTCAGTCGGGGCAATTTTAACCTAACGGCCTGACAGTATGATTACATAGTGCTGGTGTGACTAATTGCCCTATATGGGTCATAACAGCAGATTCAGGCTGGCACTGCTTGCAAATTGTGTCCTGCCATGCTGTGTATCTATGTGTTGTTTTGTGTCTGGAGAGCATGTTGCGTGTGTGAGTAACTCAGTAAGTCAGAGAGAGAAAAAACAAAAGCAGAGCAAAAGAAAGGGGGACATGCTGATGTACATGCGTCTAATGGCATATGGAGGCGAAATGTGTAGTGGGTGTGTTTCCATGTTCGTACACATGAGATGTGTCTGTGTTATGTGCACACACACACACGCACACACCCCAGTTTGGCATTGTTCTGTAGGGTCTGCAGCCGTGTCTTGACCAGATCCAAAGGCTGGAAGAGTAGTGTAGAGCAGGTGCCGCTGAGAGAGCCACACAAAAAGGCTTTGAGAGCTGGATGAGCCTGAGGACGATGGCAGAGGCATGGAAAGAAAGAGAGGATGGGGGAATGGCAAAGAGAGGAGGACATAAGGGAGAGAAGTGACGAGAGAAAGAAATGGCAGACAGAGAGTAGACCAGGGGAGAAGGAGAAGGGATTAGTCACAGTGTAAAAAGCATGATGTGGAAATGTACCATTCAACATCTTTCTCGGCATTGATCACCTCTTGTTGAATGCCACAGATTCTCTCGAAAAGGGCAGGAAGATATTACCCAAACAAATATCTGCATTAACAAATCCTGACACAACAAAAATGTGCCACCAAATAATGAACATTATCTTATATACATATAAAGGACTTTCATTTTAACATAAATATGCTTGTATGACATTTCCGTTACAAAAAAACAAGCCTGTAGCTCAGAGCAGAGGCCAGGTTCCCACAGAGTGAAGATGATGGAGATGTGCAGAGACAGTCCACACACGCACAAACACGCAAGCGCATGTGCACGGGCGCACACACACACACACACACACACACACACACACACACACACACACACACACACACACACACACTCTGTTGGGTAGAATTAAACTGAGACTCAATATTATTTGTGCTTACAGTACATGCCTCATAGACAAACATGAACAGACAGACACTAAATTTCGCTGCATCTGAACAGTTACACAGAAAAAAAGAGAAAAGAAAATGCTTATAATAAGGCAATAACCACAATTATAGCAACAAATACAAAATAAAATGTCTGCACCATACATAAGCAGCACACACAACATTCAATACATACTATATGTAGCTTATACATACACACACACACACACACACACACACACACACACACACACACACACACACACACACACACACACACACACACACACACACACACACACCACTTTAATGCACACATTACGCACAAACACACACTCCTACCTTCCTGCCTGGGGCTCGGCTCTGACAATCCTGTTTTTCCTGCATTTTGCCCTCTTTCACCTCCCTCTCTCTGTGATGCTGCTATTACATATTATAAAATAAACGTCCATCTCTCAAACAAACCTTCCTCACCCCCATCTCTCTCTCTCTCTCTCTCTCTCTCTCTCCCGCCAACCCACAATGGCTTTCTGCTGCTTCTCGTGCTCCCTCCCCCCGTTTTACAGCCAAATAAGAAGCTTAATCCAGCCGGCGTTTTTCTATGGGATCCTATCTTCATCTTTCAGAGATGCACTCACACATCTGTATTCCTCCCCCCTCTGCAAAGCTCACTGCTAAATTGCATCTTTGTCAAACAGCATGAGTCATGAAGTGTGTGTGTGTGTTAGGTGGTTTCAGGCACTTTCACTAAATCTACAGCAGCCATTTCAAAATAAAGCACATGGCTTTCTCATTACAATGGGCAGAAGATAAGTCATGTTGTTCTGGATAGGAAACTCACTAATAATGTAATTAGCAACCAGCTAAAAGGCAGCTGATTTTGTCTTTCCACTGTCAGAGATTTTGCCACACTGTTTATACCATGGTAGTTATCCCTTAAATGTCTATAGATGTATTAGGCCATTGTGCGCAATGTAGACATGTAGTTGTAACTGCTGAGCCATTTTCAATCATTAATCAACAACTGGTAGCTTAGTTGGACAGTCAAATGGTTAAAGGTGAAAATGTGTAACACAATATTAAAATATGTAATATAAATGCTACATTTCAGATGTTTAGAATCACTAAATTGACTCATGATTATAGTGTATGATTACTTTAGAAATTATAATGCATGATTGATATTATGAAAAAAAAAAAAAGTAATCTCACGTACCCCCTGCAGTACTCCAAAGTACAACTGTTTGAGAAACACCATCGATATAAATACCAAAACTGCTCTAACTGACAGACTGAGTAGCCTACACGGACTGTATGATGACCACAATAAACAGTGGCAGTAGCCTACAGGTGCACTCACCGATGCGAACTCCATCTTTGACCTGGATGCGGAGTCCAGTTTCTCCCCCGGTGTTGCCGTCTTGAAGCTAGTTAATTTTAGCCAACGTTACTAAAAATCAGATGGCAGCCATGAGTCACATTTCAAAACAATACGGTCGTTTGCAAAGTCTCTATGAAGCCTGTAGCAGCAAGCTAGTTTAGCCAATTAGCTAGTTGTCAGAGTAGGTAGTATGACATCAGCCTCTCAGGAGGACAGGCTACTTCCAAGGCAGATACAGCGACACATGCCGCTAACGGTACTTTGAAGTACTTTGAAGAACTTTGAAACCGAAGCTTCGCCAGAGAGATCCATGAGCTTTACTCGGCCAGATAACGTTAACTTACACTACTTGACTAGCTAGCTAGCTAGCTAAATGTAGCATGCCAGCTTCTCTTACCTGCCTTTGGAGTGCGTTAAGGAGTGATGGAGGTGATAGTCACACGTGCCAGCTTCATGTTCAGCTAGTATTTACTGTGACAATCTGCGAACGTTTCTTAAGAGTCTAATGGTAGTAACGTTAGACACTAATATTGCCAGGCTGAATACAGAACTTTCTAGCAATGCTCTTCAGCTAGCTAACGTTAGTGAACTCACTAGTAACGTTAAGTTATTTAACTTAGTCTGGCTTTCTTCTGTTGTTAATGTCCCGACGTTGGTCGTGTCCCAAAAGCTGTTTGTCTTAGAACATGTTTTAACTGCAGTAATAAATGTCATACAACAGTGACTGGCGTTATCGCGACTTGCTGCGCTGCTGCGACTGTTAGCATCTGGCTAGCAAAGTTCACCTCCAGTCTCGACACCCTTCATCTCACTGCAACACACTTACAAGAGTAGCTAACTTACCACCACAACATTCCACAGGGTGCATTGGTTGGTTTAGTCAGTGATGGAAATTGTGTTCGTGTGCGAGATCTGTATTATAAGGCACACACATATGTAGAATATAGAGTTTACATTCTGCTGTTTTAGTTAGAATGTTTTGGAAAACAAGCCGGGGTATGTGTACAATGTGATTCTATGCAGTGACCTAAGGGTGTCGCTGTTGTTCCGTTTGTCAGTCCTACTGTAGTAGGTATACAAATGTATCTTTTAACCAGTTATACCATATCATACTGTGCATTATCTGGCAACATTTTTGCAACGATTTACCCTTATTGTTTATACTGCTTAAATTCAATGATTATTTAAAAAGTCTAATTCTGCCAGCAAAACTTAATACAATACTTGCGTTTTATGAATAAGAACACTTTTAACCTCCCCAAAGCCAAAAAATATAAAATTTAACATATGCCTGAATATCATTGTAGGATTTTAAGGTTTGTTTTTACAACCTACATATGTGAATCTCCTGGCGTAGTATGGCTTAGTATCCACCAAGTGTTTTTAAGAACTCATTAATCCAAAATTATTTCAAACTCTTACGACTCATTGTCTTGAGACCCTATACTGTACAAACAGACAAATCCTTCTGTCACAATTTAACTAGCATGCCCTTTCTTAATTATAAAAAACGCCCTGTAATACCTGCATCATTTAAACAGAAACTCCTTCACAACTGAAACCTATTCTTGAGAATATACTGTCACAGTACCCTATAGTTGATAACACTACCATTTAGTTTTATTTTATTATATTTTTGTAAAATTGAAAATTCTATAGTTATACTGTACACTATTTTTTTTAATATTCTTACCATCATCTCGGTTTTTATTCTTAATATGTTAAGTGTTGTACTTTGAGAGCAAAGAGTCAAATTCCTTGTTGGTCTACGCAAACCCGGCTAATAAAGCGGATTCAGATTTCGCAAAGAAGGGGTGATATTTAGTGTAACATCAGTTAAAGTTAGGTGTAGATTTAATTCACAAATTAATGCATTTGGAGAGCTGCATTTAGACTCAAGAAATGACTGACTGGTGGAAGGTGAAACCTCAGACTGACTATAAGGTTCAGAAGTTTAACAGTTCAAAGACAAGACATCCATTGTTGATAGGATGCTTGCTGAGACTTGAAGACTTCACAATGGATCGCAAGTTTCAGCTCTCCCTAATGGGAGAATGGGCATTATTTTGCTGCAGAAGCCTCAATAGCATTTGTTTAACTTTGAAATTCTTCAGAGGATTGTGGATTTAGTCCCCAATCACTTACATTCAAATTTGAATTAGGAAGGGTTCTTTTCACAGCCATGTGGACAGGAGGAATGAGAACCGTTTCAGTATATGTATTGGCTTGTGAGTATTGTTTGAAGACACACTTGAAAAAAATATACCTATCCTTTAAACCCAACAACTCAACATCAGGTAACACACAAGACACGAGGAAGCCAAATGCATTTGATAATTTGTCAATTTATTGCATTAAAGGCATTTGATAAAATATAGATTAGCCTTAAAATGTTGGCAGTATTTTGTCTGACAATACAGTGTTAAGGTATCATACTAATCATCTATAATATGCTTGAAAACATTCAGAGGATGTGCCAATAGAAACCACCTACACTTTGCAAAGCATATCATAAACCATAGTACAGTGAAAGCTACTACATGATGACCCATCACCAACAATCAATAATTATGAAAACCAGTAAACAATTATACATCAACCAAGCTATCATAGATGGTACATTTGTACCAACATTTTCACCAACATTGCTGCATTTCGACCACACCACCTCTGATGAACTGAACAATTTCCATTCTTGTGTCTGTTTTGTCTGTGTTGGCATTGTGCAAAATTGGTTGAAGTAATTACCTTAAAAATGATGACCGTGAGAGGAAAAGCATACAGTACAGATTTATACTGACACTAGCAAATGTGAACCACAGCTTGCAACTGCATTAAAACTCCCAAAAAGACCCATGTTTGTGTGCAAAACAAGCATAATGTCCAGTGGTTTTCCCAAAAATGGTACAGTAATAAACCTCAAGCACAAATAAAATTGCAATGGCTTGTAACAAATGCAATATTTTATGATATAATATACCTTATAAGTAGAAAAATAGACCAAGAAAAGTGTAAAGCCATAGAAAAACACCACTCACTGAGATGAATAAGATTCTTTGGCCAAAAAAATATAAATGTATTTTATGGAAAGTAATGATAAGGCTATAAGATGAATGTCAAGGGAAATACAAGGCTAAAACCTCTCAGAAAAAGTCTTACTTAATAGCTTGCATGGCTTTCTTTATTTATTTATTTTTGTACTATATCTGCACGTTGACTGTGGTCATTGTCTTATTTCCTCTTGCCTCTCCTCCGTTCACTCAGCTGCAGGTTCAGGTGCCTCAGTCTTCAAGTCCCCATCCTCATCGCTGTCCCGGCCAGAGCGATTCATGGTACGCGTTAGATTGAAAGGCATGTCCCGTCTTTAAAACAAACGCAATGGTTTAAACACAGCCAGGTGCTGCACACAAGTATAAAACATGAGACACAGTATTAATGAATATATTAAAAGACTAAAAAGTAAGAGTATGATCAAAATTGAAGCCTAAACAAATATGCAAATTTATCAGACTTCACACAGCTGTTTTTTTCGATAGACCTTCCCTGCCCAAGCACACTACACACACCCCGAGTATGCCAGGCTGACAACCTCGTAGCTAAACTCGGTGCGGTGGTGACAGGACTTGTTGCACGGACTAGGAAAGTGGCTGCATGTGTCCACGACAATGCACGCAACATCGTGGCTGCGCAACCGGTGGTACAAGTCCACAGCGGTCTGCGGACGCTGAATGCAGAAAGTATGTCCAAGTTTCCTGAGAGGATGAACTGGGACTCGGATGCCTGCTTGGTTTATGGTTAATGATCGGTTAATGAAAGTCAGTTATGGGTCAGAAAAAGATAAAAAATTAGCATTCCTCACTCAGGTTATTTTCTCAGACTTGACAGAGCTCCTCCAGGGCCACAGAAGACTGAGTTTTACAGTCATGACAAGTCAACCGATCTCCATGTGTAAAACTGATCCTTTTTCAACTTTGACATGAAAACTGTTACACACTCAGAGGAAGGCCCTTGGGTACACAAATGTTAAAAGCCTCTACCTGAGCTTGCTCTTCAGAGTGCTGACTTCACGGTTCATCGAGTCTGCTGACTCAGCGGCATCATCCAGCTCCCTCTGCAACTTTCTACGATAGGCGTTGGCTCGCGTCACCTCCTCCTCTGCCTCCTCTAGCTGACGCTTTAACTGACGCATTCGGGTGTTTGTCTTCTCCACCTGCAGAGAGAGGGTTTACTTAGTGTGGAGAGCATCAATAGAGGTACAAGTGCCACAAAAATAAATGCAAGCAGAGCATCAAGGATTCAAGTCAGGATCAAACTACACAAAATTCCTCTCACTTCCTTTTAATAATCTGGAAAAAGTAAAAAAGGAGATTAGTGCTGAAGTTTACCTGGTCTTTGAATTGCTCCGTGTTGCGCCTCTCGTCATCAACCTGTATCATCACCTCTTTCAGCTTCTTCTCCGTTCGCTTGTTCAACCTACAGGCCTGCTGGCGCTCCCTGAAATGAATAGGAAAATCCAATGCCGTGAGGAACTGCAACACAGTCTCAGGACTTTATTGATTAATTCACTAGACATATGTCTGTACTGAAACAGGAATACAGAAACAGAATTACTGAAACTTTTTTGGATCTAGGGATTTGTATCACCAAACAAATGTGAAGAAAATAATCTCTTGTTGAACAATGACAGCTACTATCAATGGTGGTAAAGAAGAAATGGAGTGTTTATGACACAGAAAAACAGTTCTGGTTTTCCTTGGTAACTATTGTAGTTGGTCGGTAAACCACTCACTTTGACTCTAGGTCGAGCTGTTCTTCCAGCTGAGCTATCTTGGCCTCCAGGGTGGTAATGGAGGATTTATACTTTGACTTGATGGTCCCCTCGAGCTCCTGCAGCTTCAGCTTCATCTCCTTGTTCTGGCGATCCAGCTGGGAACGAGCCCCCTCCAGCCGCTGGGAGCTGCTGCGCTCGGCAGCCACCTCTGTGGTCAGCTGCTCCGTCTAGTCAGAAACATACAGTGGAGAGGCATTGTTAAAGACTTCAGTCACCCTATGTTCCTTTTTTCTTCACTGCAACCCTCAGAGTCCACCGGACATTAACTGAAAAGTCTTTTTCCGGTTCAGCCGTGGTGTCATTACTGATGCCAAAAATGTAAACGCATTCCTTTCTTTCCGCTGAACACTAAACGTGTCCTCCTACATCAGCTGCTATGATCAACATATCTGAGATGCTGTGTGTCTGTACCTGCAGTGCCATTCTCTTCAGTCGATCGTTGACCATCTCAGTGTTAAGATGCTCTTCCTCCAGCTCCTCCTCCAGCTGGGTGATACGAGTCTCCAGCCTCCTCTTCTCATCTGCCAGCAGAGAACTGCAAACAACGAGTTAGGGAGAGGAGCAACAGTTAATGTTGGAGACAAACTTGTAGATTTCCTTTGTTGCTGTGGATTGCATTTGGATGCACATGTATCTATATTAATGGGTGCATCTTAAGTTCATTTACTGGAATACTATCTTTTGGTGCATACTTCTTTGTGTTGTTGGTGCTAATCTGTTCCTGGAGCTCGTCTCTCTCAATCTGAGCCTGTCTCTTGAGTTTCTCTGCAGTGGCCAGATCCTGGAGGAGGCAGAAGACAAATATATGCAGTCTTTCAAAGCCTGATACAGCTGAGGCTGGTCAGGCAGTTACATAGAAACAATGTAGCAATTTGAGCTTATTTAATTACATACAATGGACATGGTCCTAAAAAAAAAAAAAAAAAAAAAAAATTAAAACAATGGCATTCCAGTGAAATCCATTGTGCTGAATAGAGTAAGCGTTCCAATGCCATTCTATTATACACTAATATTACATATATCCGTGTCATAAGCAAACAGTTGTACAGATGGTTTATTAGATATTAATTTTGTATAATTACCATCCTATAATATTCTATGTAACATACCTAATCTATACAGTAATATGTAGTTGAGTCTAAGAAATTGTCCAGCCATTTTGAGTGGTTTGTTTTCCTTAATTACTTTCATACCTCCTGGATGTGTAGGGCGTCTGCCTCCATGGCCTTGAGCTTCTTCTCGGTCTCCTTGGCCCCGTTGATAACTTCGTCTCTGGACAGACGCAGATCGTCCAGCTCTTTCATCTGGTCTTTCATTAGGGACTGGACAGTAAGACATGCAGACAACAGTGCTGCAGTTAGACACCCAGCATTGTGAGGAGTTTGCCCAACAGTGTGTGACCACATGGGCAATGTAAAAAACAAGTATGTCTACTAACTTCTGAAGACGAAGGTGCTTAAAAAAGGTCCTTTCTGGTCATTTAAATTACTGGTATGCACACACACACACACACACACACACACACACACACACACACACACACACACACACACACACACACACACACACACACACACACACACACACACACACACACACACACACACACACACACACACACACACACACACACACACACACACACACACACACACACACACACACACACACACACACACACACACACACACACACACACACACACACTTTGGGTTATAGAGGATATCTCATTTTATGCGTTTTTGAGAACAGGTGGTCTATATTCTAAAAGGTATGATGAATTGAGAAATATGTAAATAGCATCAATAGCATGTTAGTCTTAGTATTATAAAGACCTGTCAAATAATTTGGAAGTCATGATGCTCTATTTTTTGTTTTAATTACTAATAATTCAATAAAAAAAAATATAAAAACACAGAAAAGCAGCTTTGGCAATATGCGTGTGTGTGAGAGTGAGTGAGTGAGTGAGTTTGCATGGAGAATTATTTTACCTGGATTTTTTTCAGCTGTTTAAGGGCCTCATCACGGCCCTTGTTGGCAGCATCGATCTGGAGTGCGAGCTCTCCCAGGTCCATCTCCAGTTTCTTCTTGGACGAGAGGGCCTGAGAACGCTGCCTACGTTCATCTTCCAGCTCGACCTCCATCTCACGCACCTGAAGTAGAGGAAAATCTTTATTTCATTTGCGGTTTAGTCAAACTATAATTCATTCTTGCAATAATTGAATCTAAAACTAATGCAATGATTTGTGGAAAACTTCCACTTAGGTTACCTGTTTAACCAGCTGTTTCCTCTTCTCCTCTCCCTGCTCATCTCTGGCCTGCAGGTCTCGGTCAAACTGGGCCTTCATGGCCTGCATGTTGACCTCCAGACGCAGTTTGGCGTCCTCTGTGGCCTGCAGCTCATCCTCCAGCTCCTCCAGCTGAACTCTCATCTCCTCCAGCTGCTGCTCCATGGCACGCTTCGACCTCTCCAGCTCATGAACCTGCGGACAAGGAGGTTACCTTGTTACACATTCAGTGCGACAGTGAAGAGGGTCAATGCTGCCAGTGATTACAACAATCTTCTCTCATTTTAACTGCTAAGAGAAATAATGCAATCTTTATTGCTTTGATAAACATAACTGAAAGGTTGACACTTTTAGCTAAACCAATGCCTGACCTAATCCAGACTCCGTATTCTCATCCCTGCCCTTTTCTCTTACACTCTTGCCAACATCATCCTTGGAAGAGACCAAGCCTTCCATCTCCGCTTTCAGCAGCTTATTGGCCCGGTCCAACTCGTTTTTAAGGTCTGACATGGTCTCCAACTCGCGGGCCAGTGTCAGTGCTCGCGTTTCCTTCTCCCTGGCCTCGGCCTCTGCCTTGTCACGCTCCTCTGCGTACTTAGTAGAAATAGTCTTCTCTTCGGCCAGCATCTAGGGAAATCAGAGACCAGGAGAGGCAGTTAAGAGTCTACATCACATTGAAAAAATGTTTAAGACTAAATACTGCTTAATTAAGGGGACTTTTTGTGGTGAAATGAAAAGTGCATGGAAGATTGTTTGAGGAAATCATTTTTGTTCATTCGAATATTATTATTATTATCATCATCATCATCATCATCATCATCATCATCATCATCTTTGTTCTGTGCACAATATAAACTGTTGACACGATACCTGGTCAAACTTCTTCTGCTTCTTCTCCAGGTTGGAGACAGTCTGCCTCAGGTTATCCTGGTCCCTGATGAGGTCATCCAGCTCCTGCTGTAAACGGATTTTTGTCTTGTCCAGTTTGTCATAGGCTGCAGTCTTTTCCTCCAGCTGCTGCATCACACTGTCAAACTCCCTCTGGATTCGCTTGCGCCCCTCCTCTGCCCCCTCCAGGGACAAGGCCTCCTGTTCCAGCTTCTTTTTTATGTCTGCCAGCTGAACACAGAAGAAAAGAGTGGAATAGGATGTTGAATGTGTGCAAGTTGGGGGACATTGTGGACTCCTAATGAATGAATCAAGGCTATGGCAGTCCTTTTTCTCTATTACTGATCTAACTTCCCTTTTTAAAAAGGCAACTCTCTTGAATGATAAAGATCTGAGAACACAGCACAATTTCAGTGCACAGATAGAGCCTGCCACTATGCACCAACCTGTGTCTGCAGAGTGGTGAGCTGCTTCTCTACGTTCTTCTTCTTCTCTTCCTCTTCCTCCAGCATCTCCCGCATGTTGTGCTGCTCATCCTCCAGCTGCCTCAGGCGGGTGGAGAGGGCCAGCTTCTGACGGGTCTCCTCTTGGAGCAATGCCTGGAGATCAGAAAAAAAAAAACATGCTATTAACTTCTTTTTTTGCTCAGATTTTATTCCATGTGTTGTTTTGGTTTATTGCCTACATTTGTTAACCTTTTGGGATATTTGCACTACAAAAACTCATGCTGAAGTAGCTCTTGACAGTTCCTGTTTGCAATGTCACCATTGATGTGCAGAAACACTCACTGGATGACTTAACAGTTAAGAAAGTGTTCAAGTGTGATCATTAACAGGCACGTTATAACACGGACACTGTGGATATTGATAACCTTGAAAAGTGTGAGTCAAACTGCAGCTAAAAACATGTGAATCACTTCGGTGTTCAAATTAGACTGAGAAAAAGGTGCGATGTTCGATACAAACATTGTAGCACACACACACACGCTTTATTTGAGTGTAGAAGACAGACAAGGGTGCATTAGACAAACATATGCATTTGTGTTTGTACCTGTGCATCCTGCAAATGAGACTCTGCAGAAGAAAGGTCTTTGCTGAATTTGATGTTCTTGCCCTCTGCTTTACTCAGGAGGCTGTTCACATTGTCTAGCTCCGACTAGATAAAAAGAAAATGAATAATGATAACACAATCAAACCAATCAGCCACTCTGCCAGAAATATCACCACAAACTGTCTTTTCAACCACCAACTCCTTCCCAACCCTATAAATCACTGACCATACTGTACCTGCATCTTGACTATCTTGTCAGCCACCTCCTGCCGATGTCGTTCACTTTCTGTATATTTGACCTGCAGTTCTTGAACCTGGGCTTCGGCCTTCTTGCGACGGTGTTCAGAGTCCCCTTTGCCTTGTGTCAGAGTCTTCATCTCTATCTGCAACTCGTTCAGCTCGCTCTCCAGGGCCTGCTTGGTTTTCTCTACCGACACCTTGTTCTGCAGGAGCAGCACACATGACGCATGTTACTAGTGCTCTTCAATGCTTGTTAAGCATTGAGCATTCTTCTCTTTCTACCACCCTGTTCATTACCCTCTTGGCCTGTTCCAGCTGTTCGTTGAGCTCGTCGAATGCCTGGTTGTGTTTTTGTCTCATGTCAGCCATCTGCTGCTCGTGGATCTTGGCCTCTTCCTCCAGACTCTTCTTCAGTTGGGTGACCTCCGTCTCACGCTTGGACCTTGAGAGACAGAATGAGGAAGTAAATGAACAAACAACAAGACATGACGAGAACAAAAGAGAAACAAAATGTATACTATCTTAATAAATAAATTGTGTTCTCAGAGCCTTCCACATAACATAACCCCCACCCCCCACACCCCCCACACAAAACACACTTCTGGCAGCAAGACTACATAAGTTTGACCGTTACCTCAGCTCCTGCTGTGCTGCGGTAGAGTCCAAAGTGTCCTCCAGCTCAGTCTTGAGGGCCTCCAGCTCCTCTCCCAGGTCCCTGCGGTTTTTCTCAGCCTTGGCGCGTGCCTGCCTCTCCAGCTCCAGATCCTCCTGCAGCTCCGAGATCTGAGCCTCCAGCTCCCTGATCGTCTTCTGGGCCGCGTTCTTGGCTGCAGCCTCCTCCTCGATCCTGAAGGTGAGATAAAGAGGAGGGATGAGATCGACATACAGGTACTCCGTTTGTTCTCACTTCCAATAACATTCACACTGAGTGCATCTAAAGCTAAAACTGATGCTTTAGGTAGACTATGACAATAGGTCAGCAATCACAATCTTTTGTCATTTTTGTTGATTTTAAAATAGATTAATTTTTAAACCTGGCCAATGCTGTGTGGAGTTCCTCCTCCTTCTTAGCCAGCTGAGCTCGGAGTTCAGCGATCTGAGCCTGCAGGTCTGCAATCTGGTCATTGAGTTCAGAGGAGTCTCCCTCAAGTTTACGACGGTTTTTCTCCAACTCCTGACGCACTTTCTCCTCTTTTCTTAGACGATCTTTGTACGAGAAAGCCGAGAAACCCAAATTTGTTATTTTGTTAAAAGGTAAAACACAAAAAAATTTAATACATTAAAATTATTTAAAAATATGGACACTGAGCAGCACATGAATTAAATTTGCTTTCTTGATTTAAATATTGTTTTTGGCGTGACATCTGATTTTCATCCGGCTCTCACACCACCCAAACAAATAAAAGCAACAAAGTCACTCCTTGATAAAAAATATACAGTAGTTAGCTGTATGAAGGTGACCTAGGCTGCATCCATGCTTTTTCCCTCCTCACATTGATGTTCAGAAACAGGGACGTTTCTGAACATTATCAGTAAGCCTGGAAGTGGGAATTTTGTGCCAAAAACTTGAAAAAATGTCAACTTAAGAGCACTTCTTATTTAATCGTATGCACAAATTAGTTTTTTTTGCCCCCTCCTTCTCCATGACACCTTCCTGGCTCAGGAAAAAGGAATTGTGATGGTAAGGTTAAAAAGAAGGACAACATTAATTATGAAACAACAAATACTTGCCCTCCAAATCTGTGATCATGGCTTCATGTTTATTCTTGAGTTTCTGCAGGCTCTTTGACTTCTCTTCCTCCTCAGCCAAGTTGGTGGTGAACTCTGAGATCCTCTCCTCAAACTGTTTCTTCTCCTGAGGTAAAAAAAAAAAGAAAAAAAGAAAAAAGAAAAATTAATGGTTGACCATTATTTATGCTGCATTTGTCTTTCATACATTGCATTGTGACTGGAAAATTGGTTGTATATTGATCAGTACTAAAAGCCACCGGGCTAAGTTAACACGTTGTACGAGACCTTGTTGAGCTTGCTGTTCTGGTCTTCTAGCACCATGACGTCCTCCTCTAGTTTCTTCAGCTTGGCGTCCGTGGTGACCTTCTCCATCTGGAGCTTCTGTCTGGCTGCTTCCTCCTCATCCAGCTGCTGCTCCAGGTCCTGGATGAACAACAAATAAACAATTTGCAATGTTCATCTCTCTAATACATCGGGGAACCTCTGTTTGTATGCGTGAGTGTGTCTGGCTTTGAAATCTCTCATGAACCGTTCATCCAATCTACTTTACACTTAAGTTTCCTGGGTACCCAATGCACTTGGGGTTTGGAATTTGGAATAGTTTGGACAATACTGGATATAGATAAACTGTAAATTAAACTAAACAACCGAAAAATAAACGTTGAGGAAAATATGGTGAGAAAGACGCTGCCTCTTCACAATAAAAGCCCAGGTTAAATTCACTCAGAGCATTTTGCTAAGAGGAAACTCAAAACTGCATTTTTGCTGACACTAAATATCAAACAAAAGCCAGACACTATATTGTATCAAGTTGCTGCGAGCTGTAAATCCACCACTTCTAAGCAAACAGCAGAACATAACGTATCAGAGCTGATGGGCAAAGAGAGCAGTCTTCCTCATTCAGACTCACCCTGGGTCCGGTTGAAGTGTGCTGCTAACTTAGGCGATAACAACATTATTGTCGGCAAAATAACCCACAAATCAAATCCATACTTGAATGTCAAGCCACTTAGCCGGTTTGGAAATGAACACCTTTGCTGAAGTGTTCAATTCAATTTTATTTATAGTATCAAATCATAACAAGAGTTATCTCAGGACACTTTACAGATAGAGTAGGTCTAGATCACACACTATAATTTACAATTTCAAGTACAACAATTCCAGTAATTCCCCAAGCATTAAGTGTTAAATTCATTTACAATAATGATGACAAGACAGCACCGCAGTCATTAAACACTGACTGTCTAGTGTCTACATACAATATTGTTGATGAAAAAGAAAACCGTAAAATGTAGTTAAACTAAAACTCTTTATTTGCATTACCTTCCACCTTATCTCCTCCCCCTCTCTCTCAAGCAACACAAACACACTCACACTCCATCTTTTAGTGTGAGTTTGTTTCTGTAGACTACTCTGTCCGGTTCTGGTGTTTGATTAACGCACTTTTTTTTTGGGCTCTTATAACGGGCTGGATTGGGTGGCCCATGGAGCAGCGCTATGAGTCCATGTCTGATAACTCCACATTTTAATTGAGATATTTTGTTAATAAAATCTGAATGTGCAATGTTCAGAAAGCTACAAGCTGCAATACCACAGGCCAAGCAATCAGCCCGTTCCAAACAGGCACAAAACAAAAACTTTTTCCTCACATCACATTCTGTATCCCGCAGCCACTGACCGTGATGTTCTGCTGCATCTTTTTTTTCTCTGTATGCATCTGAGTGACCCTCTCTTCTTCCTCCTCCAGGCGAGATTCCAGGTCATGCAAGATCTCCTCCAGCTCCTGCTTCTTGGCGGCCAGACGGGCTCTCATCTCCTCAGCCTCGGCACACAGCTCCGTCTCTGCCTGGAGCTGCTCTTGAAGAGCCAACTTCTCAGCGTTCAGCTATAGTGGGGAGTCAAGGTCAAAGTGAGACTGGATAATAACCTCTCAGAGCTGCATCATTCAGAAGTAAGACTACTTATGACCTAATTCAGATCTACAAATTAATTAACCCACTTCAGAGTTTTTTTAGCTTAATCTTACTCCAGTGTTATTTTTGGAGACTTTACCTGTTGCTGCTTGGACTCAAATTCTTTGAGCTGCTCTTCAGCCAGCTGTTGCCTCTCCTTCACCTTGACCAGCTCCTCTTCTCTGGCCAGCATGTCCTCCTCCTGCCGAGTCACTTGCAGCAGAGGCTTTACCTGAAATAAAAATTGACCCTAACTTATTAAAACAGATGGTGATATTTGGACTGTCTTGGGGTGGATGAAATGGCACTCATGAGAAACCGTGAAGAAAGACTGAGCAAAAATTCTTCAGTCAAATTAATTTCTTTTGCATTTTCTTATTAACCATTAGAGCAGCTACAGTACAATAAAAAGGTGAGCGTTCCACAGATAGTCAATAGTTGTCAATATTTCTCAAATTACAGCAAGGTATGTAGTCAAAAAGACTTGAATGGAGAAGCGAAAATGAGGACTTGAAACTCGAATTGAACAGATCTCCAATAGTTTCCTCATTTATGTGCTTATTAAAAAGGACCTTTTAGTTCTTATAAAATATTGAAGATTAGTATTATTGTATTTTGCAGGCAGCACCATTTAGCTGCCACCCAAGTAATCCACGGTTTGATTATTGGCAGCACAGAAATCACTGCTCAGCTTTATCCCAGATTCATAATATTCCAATGATTTAAAAAAAAAAAAGTCTGCGCCGCAAGCGATTTAGAACAGGACTATCAGCGTGTTTAAATACCAATACAAGTAAAAACAGGGTGCCACGTATTAATATGGCTACCATTATTTATTTTAATAGTTATAATAGTAACCATGACAACAGCATGGTTCAACTTCTGCTTTCTTGTTACTGGGTTTGTCTAAACCTTTTAGTGACACAATGATAAAAAGCAACTTCATTGTCTCCAACCTTGGTGAAAAGCCTCCACCACTGCCAGTTCTTGAGTTTGAGGTAAGCAACACAGTTCCTCTGGATTACTTTCATGGCGGTCAGCTGCTGCTGTCTCTTAGTAAAGGCTCTGAAGTAAAAACAAAAACGTAAATAACATATTTACCATTTTGTCGTGTGCATCATGTTATAAATGTAACATGTTTTGTTACATTTATTCATATGCAGAAAAAGTAAAAAGTTAAATATTTTTAATGTTTATCCTAATCGTACTTGCGGGCCACATATCCTCTGCACCAGGCCTGGAAGCGGATGATCACATCGGTTATCTTTATGTCTCTCTCCTCCTCCAGGTGGGCCAGGACTCCGGCTCTAAAGAACACTTTACTTTGACCGATGCGGAACAGGTTTGAGTCCAGCTCCAGAGCTTTGATCTGACATGAAGAAGACATGAAGATATGAAGTCCTAAAGCTTGATATGGAGAACAATGAGCATTTATTTATTCTTCTTGATGAACTGCTTACTTCTAAAACTGATTTATTATTCTTACCATGAGCACACAGGCTTGCTTGCCATCCATAAAGCCCTTTGGGATGGCATTTGGAGTCAGGATTTCATACCTGACAGACAGACAAGCAGAATTAAATTACTCAGTAGTTTGACTTTTTTTTTTTTATCTAAAAAAGGACAACAGCTGTTTTTGGAATTAAATGTGCTCATTTGTTTTGCGTAATAACTTGCTTTAGTAGTTTTACAACACTTAAAGCATGTTGGTCAACTGTTTTTAAATGTGCTTTATAAATACATTTAGATTGGATTATAGGCACATTCACTGTTTAGGATGTAAGTCTTATGTTTATATTATCTCTTTCATGGTCCAATTTGTTTTTCAAAAACATCTGCAAGTTTCAAATAGCCATTATTTGGATAAACTGATAACATATTGAGAATCTAAATGATTACTTTCTTGGCTGGAAATAATTAACTAAAAAAAAGCTTTTTGGCAAGGATAATAAAGCTGGCAACATGAAGCAAAGTAATAGCACTTCTGCTCTAAAACGGAAGGAAATTACAAAACGATGCAATATGGACATGCTCTAGTTCAGACAAAGAATAAGGTCATGTTTTGTCTAAAAATGCTCTGGTGGGAGGACGATTACTTTAGAGGGGAGAACATAAGATGTAGGGGGGGGGAATTAGTCTTAGTATTATACTTTCTAAAATACAGGTACATAAAAAAAAACGAAGTTCACAAGTTTGCTATGGTTTGTCACCTCTGTCTGAACTCCTGGAAGACGATGCGGTTGGGAAAGCCCTGTCTGCAGATGCGAATCCCCTCTAGGACTCCATTACACCTCAGCTGGTCCAGAACCAGATGAGGCTCCAGTTTACCAGCCTGAAGAAGAAACAAATACATAAAGCACCATTGTGAGTTTCTTTTTTACCATAATTTATCATCAAATCAAAATCTAACAATTGTCTATAAATGTTTTATTGTGGAGTTTTTTCTGATCTGAATCAAGCGTCAAAAGATAGAGGGTGTCATACGTTATAGGATATTGGGCCATATAAAATAAAAATTATAATAAAATATCCTGTCTAATACACAATTTGTCTTTTACTGGTGGATCTCCACATGTTAAGTAAAGCAGCAACACTTTTATTCCCCAGCATTCAAAGTTCATTAATCTCTCGTTCTTTTCTTCTTTGTTATAGTTGAAGATGGATCTTATACATGCACCAGCATGCCAGTGCACATTAGTAGTTCATTATATTTAAATGTGCCAGGATTGCATTCTTTGTTCTGTACCTTCTTCTCGTGGTTGGGGATGATGCAGCGGACAAAGTTCGGGTTGGTGTTCCTGAGTGTAGTCATGAGGTTACCAAGCTGCTCCTTGTACAGCTGGCCCACAGTGCGGAACATACCTTTACGGGTTTTGAATGCACCGTGCATGGAGTCAGCCATTCCTGCCACCTTATCCAAGCCAACAATATGGTCCACTGTGAGGACACGGAGAAAGTGGAAAGCAATTTTGTCAGTGCGTTTTATAACACAGAAATGTATCATTATTTGTCATAATGAAACGTGTTTGTCACATTTCTTTTACATGTGGATAACTAATAACTATTTTTAAATGGTGCATTTCCAATACCTTTTGTACCAACAGTAACTTAAAGCAGTAAGCATTATGATATTTTGGATCAACTCAGTTACACCACTTACTGTCTCTCCACAGGTCAGCAGTAAATTTGTCTGTTGATTGGTTGAACAAAGTGGCCACACACTCATTCAGAGGATCCATGTTCTTCATCAGCCATTCGTCTGCTTTGTAGTCCACCTGCAGCAGAGGACAGTTTGTAATGAAGAACTGCAGTTGAGGTTACCACCAAACCTTTGTTACTTTAAAAAGGGGATGTACTCGATATTCAGAAAAATGTGGTGGTCTGGTATTAACTCCACACGGCTCTTAGAGACCATTCCAACTCGCCAAATAGCGACGCTTTGTCACGGACCTCTGCGTCCGATACCAGCACACAAGGCACTGACATGCACACGTGGCCGGACCGGCTTTCAAAACAAAGAACAGAAGCTCAGACTGCAACAGAGCACACCGAGATTGTGAATTCATTCTCTGCTCAGGACGCCATTACTCCACTATATCTTTACACAGCAAATAGTGGTTTGCTGCTATATCAATGTTCTCAATATTGAGTACAGCTAAGTTAAGTTAATGATACTCAATGCCCCATTTTATTCTGAAGCACAGTGCAAGTATTTGAGATTTATAACCTGTGTAATTAGCAAAGAAGTTCCTCTTCAAGCCAAATTTTGAGTCATCAGAATTGAGCCAGAGGACTACGTTGTTACTTTGCAGCCATCTAGAGGTGGAAAGGACTACGTACATTTCCTCAAGTATAAATTTTCAGATACTTGTACTTTACCGGATTATTTCCATTTTATGCTACTTTATACTTCACTACATTTAAGAGGAAAATATACTTTTTACTCCTTACTTACATTTATGACAGATGTAATTAATAGTTAAACTTCATATTAAGATTCTTCAAATAAAAGTATATCCGTTAAGAAAATATGACTTCTTATGTAACAAACAGTATATAAAGCAGCTAATATTTGTTCCCCCTCCACCAACTACAACTTCGAAATACTACCTTCATGTTAATGCATCAATAATAATCCACTATAATAATACATCACTCAGGCCATTCTGCATGAGTGATGTGACTTTAACTACACTTGCATATTTCTGTATTAAAAACAAAAACAAAAAACAAGTCACAAATCCAACAAAACTAACAAAGTATTCATCAATGACCTTTCCAGCATAGTGCATAATGCAGAAATCAGCGTTGTCCTTGAGTTTCTTGGGTCTCTGGTACTTGGGGTGTGTTCCCTGCTCCTGATGCACTTTCTCCACAAAGCTCTTGTCTGTGGCTTTAGGGAACCAGCACTCTTCATCCAGCAGAGCCAGGATGCCTGGAGGGCCGGCCTGTAATGAACAGTGGGGAAAAAACACAACAAACAGATGATTAAATGAGTTTTTGAACTGCAGACTGACATGTCTCAGCTTGTGTTACACACCGGTTCTGCAGAAAATACAGCCAATGACTTCTGCAGAAGTCTTGTAAATGACCCTTAATCTCAAGTGTTACTTGAGGCTGAAACAAATACGGTTAGTTGTCATTTGTACGAGGAATAGGAGACATCTTACAGGTTTTTCAATGAGGTCAATGCAGGGTTGCAGGTCGAGGCCAAAGTCGATGAAGCTCCACTCGATGCCCTCCCTCTGGTACTCCTCCTGCTCCAGGATGAACATGGTGTGGTTGAAGAGCTGCTGCAGCTTCTCATTGGTGTAGTTGATACACAGCTGCTCAAATGAGTTCAACTGTAAGAGAGAATTAAAGAAACATTATTTGATTGACAGAAAATTGAATCTGCAACTTTATTCAGAAACCCTCCATGCCTGGAGAGTGATGGGGCTGCAGACATCAAGTTTTACCTGCTGTGTGTTTCCGGGCTTCTCCAGAGTCTAACAGTCCAGTGACACCATTAAAGACCCTACCAACACAGTACATATTTTGCCTAATTGGACCTCCTCTTTAGGTGCAGTCCCACTGGATGTTGCTGCCCATTTATTTCTATGAGGAATTGTGAAATCTGTATTCACCTCTGGTTGTGAATTAAAACCTGCATCTTTTAACCTGATTGAACTTTGTCAGCAATACAGGAGTCATGCTATAGGAGTGGTGTCAAACAGAGTGGCTGAGCCAATGAGCCCCATCAGCGAGTTCTGTGCAATCACAGAACTAGAGGTACGATGCATAACTATGAATCTGTCAAGACCTAACACCTCACCTCAAAGATCTCAAATCCAGCGATATCAAGGATGCCAATGAAGGAGGCTCCCTGTCTCTTGGTCTTGTCCAGGGCCTTATTGATCCTCATGACCAGCCAGCGGAACATCCTCTCATAAGAGGCTTTAGCCAGAGCCTCAACAGCAAACTCAGCCTGTTCCTGAGTCTGTGCCTTCTGGACATAGTCCCTGCCAACCTGCAAAAAGAAATACTCCACTGTCATCCTGCGATACTAAAATTATCAATACACAGGAAGCTGGCTAATTGAGAAAAACTTGTTCATTTATTTGGGATGAGGAAACAGTGAAAAAAATAAATAAAAAGTGGTTCAAACAAAAGTGAAAAAAATTAACTCAAACATGAACTGACACACAATGGAGGTCCACATTTTACATTATTGAATGTCAATGAAACAAATAATGTTTTGACTGCTATGCAGACCTTGATTCTGGGGGACAGGATGGCTCTTATGAAGTCGGTCACATTGATACTCAGCAGGTGACACGCCTTCTGGGCAGCTGGGGGTGAAACATGGGGGTCACATTGGAGGATGTAAAAGTTGGATGTTGGATTAATTGGAAAGGTTTAAACAAATGGCAGTGAAACAGACAGCATGCGCAGAGGAAATGATGATGGTGGTGGTGTGTCTGCAAGTGTGTGTACCAGTGTCGTCGGGCATGGAGGCCTGGTCAGAGTGACGCTCCTTCTTGAAGGTCATGTTCCCCAACTGTAGCACTGCCGACATCACCTTCAACAGACCTGACAAACAGACAGAAGAAGTCACTCTGTGCTGCAGAAGAAAGAATCACATGAAGAAGAACAAGTGCCACCTGACCATACGTTTGATAATCTCACCATAAAAAAAAAAGAAAAAATACCCCTGGAAACTCATTCTGTATAACAGGATATTTAAAAAAACAACCTCTTCAAATTTTGATAAGTGTTGTGTCACCTGCGTGTGTGCATGTGCGTCCTTGTACACAAGAAACAAAACGGGGGACCAACTCTTAGAAAAACAATTTCATAGTGCTAATAAAAAAAGGTCTAAAACTCCACAGGGAACCTTACATTGATAATGAAAATAATCCTTTTAAAAACATAAACAAGTTAAAAAAATAAGATATGTACCAATTCTTTCATCTTCTGGGATACTCATGATCTGAAAGGCATCCATGGTCTCAGTAAACATGTCTGTGTCCTGCTGGCCAGGTATCGTCACTTTTCCATTGGACAGGAAACGGTACTTGCTGTAATCCTCCAGACACAACTCCGCTAGATGGTGAAAAAGAGGAGAGAAATTACTATTTTAATAGACTTGTTCAGCTGAAAGGGATCTGGTAGTACATTTTCATTGTGCTGCTAAACTCTGGCTTATATGCATACGACCGTACTATTGTATTGCACAAATAACTGAACTGAGAAATGGGAAGCTCAGTTTTCAGTATCGGTGGACTTCTGTGTAGGTGAGTGCTTAACAAATGTCTTTGCTCTTGAACTGCAAGTCCACACATTTACTTTGCTACTCCCTGCAACTTTCATCCACATAGCTCAGTTTGATGCATTTACGCTGTAATAAAATTGTCTTACAGCGCAGCTTGTCCCCTGCTCCTGTCAGCATGTAGTAGAAGATGTGGAAGCTCCTCTCATCTTTTGCTTGTCGGATGGCTCGAGACTTCTCCAGCAGATCTGGTAACATCTCAGTCAAGGACAAACAAATGCAAACGCAGCGGGAAAACAGCATCTTTCAAATGTACAGAAGCAATGCTGGTCAAACACACAGACCCTCAGGGCCTCTGAAAACCACAGGCTATTTTTTTTGTACTTTGTAATAATGCAATTAATTTCTAAATGTGCTGGTAATATGCACTAGTACAAGTACAATTAAACTGAAAGGAACCTAATGTTGCTCTTGCAGCTGCATTTTTACCCAACCTTGTGGCCTAGTCTTAAAGTGTCAAAACCTACTTTTAATTAATCAGTTTATATCATGTTTACATGGTACATATATTCCTTAAAGTAACTATGAGGAATTAAAAAGAAAGTTTCTGAAACCGTTACATTTTCCATCTGATGATCATAAATGACCGGTTACTGTAAACTAACGCGGATAATGGGTACATAGGGGCACGATACATGCCGGGAAAGTGAGACGCGGCCCACAGAGACGGGGTGGCTGTTGGGCGGCAGGATAACGGGCTGCCTGCTGGGCTGTCGCTGCTCAGACCAGGGGAGAGGTCTCGGCTCACACGGTAGGTCTCATCAGTAAGCAAAGCGTCAATTTGGAAGTTTTTCGATTTCTCCATGACTGCTTCATTCAAGAGGACTGCAGAGTCTCAAAAAGACAAACAGTGTTTTGCTTGGTGGGTGCGCACCTGTGCTGTGCGTCAGCGCGCAGACAGCGGAGCCTCCTTCAGTTACAAACTCCTGTGTTCTCATCTTTTCATAAAAAGGCTCAGGCTGGAAGGATCAGCACAAATTATACGTTTGGGTTTCCTCACCAGACAGGGTCTGGAGGGAAACTGTTAGGTTTTTGTGCTTCCAGTTAGCGGTCCGAGATTTGTGTTGGGTCAGACCCATCTGCTAGCAATGGGGGGCTGAGACTGAGAGCTACATGGAAAAATATGCACCCAACAAGCCACTTTGAAATTTTGCTGTTTTCATGAACACAAAAGTTGTGTGATCCCCGCCCCCCTCCCCCAGACTAAAAAACGTTGGGTGACCCTCCCCTCAACAAAGAATAAAAAGACATGGCCCTCCCCTATTTTCCTCCGGTGGTCCACTCCATGAATACCGAATGGTCCCCAACTACTTTAAAGTCAGAGTTAGAGTCAAATTATCACAAACTAATAACAGCATGCTGGTTTCAGTTACCCTTGGAAAAATGGGGTTGGGTAAGCTTGGAGCCTTGGAGCCACCTAGCAAGTTAATCCCTTTACAGAACAATTTCATAATTAAGCATATTTCTAAAAAGGATACAAGTTTCAATGTTGGCTCCCACGATGTATCCGTTGACGTCAAAGTTGATCCTGATGAATTTTCCCTACAAGAGAAAACAAATCAAACCATTTTCATATGTAGCACTAAACCTTGTAATGTTTTAAGGTTGAATGTGATACATTTTAAAAAAGTTCCTGAAAACCTGTTTTCTAAGTGGGCAGCACGAGTTGTTACTAATATCTAATGACGTTTATCCCACCTTTATTTTGATTGGTGCTTAGACATTAATGTTACGTTACATGAATGTTAAGGAAAAAAGTAAGCTTTCAGGTGCATCGAGTCGTTCTTACGAATCTTGAGGAGTTGTCGTTCTTGACGGTCTTTGCGTTGCCAAAGGCCTCCAGGATGGGGTTTGCTTGCAGCAGCTGTTTCTCTAGTTCCCCCTGACAAAGAAAAGACACTGTTTCAGAAACTATAGACTTCAATAACACCGTATCATGACTAAGCGGCACATTAGTCAGGCAAGCACAGCTTTAAATCATGCTGCAGAACTTTCATTGGCTAATACAAACATATCACATCTGTACAATAAAAACTCATTTATTCCAAAAGGAATACCTCAGGGGATGTTATCATTGCCCAATCAACCACACACACACACAAGCTAATACTGAATCATGCACATTCCAACACACATACCAGCAAGCCCACTCAGGCACAAAACCCCTGTAAGACCGTCCCTGTCCATGCAGGCACAAACAAGAGAACACAGTAAGCACACAGGCTGGTTAGCCAAGATCGCCCAAGGAAATGCAGGAGTGCATTTTAACACCCCCAAAACATATACATTACTACTACATAACAATGACAAAATCAGGAATGACGAGATTGAGGAAAAACAGCTGCTGGGTGAAGTAGATTACTGTCACCTAATACGGCATTTAAACTACAGGCATATTTTAGAATTTGAGACAAACCTCAGATAAGGTTACTGCTCAACTGGTTTTCTGTGTCACAATCGTTGAGCAATCATGTCTTTTGATCCTCTAAACCCACACCAAACTTTTAATAGATTTATTTTTGCTTTTTAAAAGAAATTTTTATCTATAAAAATGTTTTGCTAATTTTTCCCTATATTTAAAAAGGTAGTTTGACATTTTGGGAAATACACTTCTTTGAGTATGATGAGAGGATTGATAATACTTTTATATTTGTATGGTCAATTTGAAGCAAGCACCAGTTGCAAGAAGCTGCTTGGTTCAAAAGTAACAAAATCCACCTTCCAGCTCCTCTAAAGCTCACAAATTAACACGTTATGTGTTGTTTGTCTTTAAACGGTGTATTGTTAGGTTCATTTTGTTATTTTAGCCAGGCTAGCCATTTCCTCTCCAGGAACCATCACCTTATTGTGGTGGAGAGGTTTGTGTCCCTATGAACCTGAGGGCTGCCCTGACTGGAAGAAGCCCGGGGCTCCTGTCTTGAGCCAGGCCCAGATGGAGGGCACGTCAGCGAGCGCCTGGTAGTTATTCATAAAAAGCCATAGACCTTAAATAATATTTGAATGCCTTTCCTTCAAAACCCAGACACAGACAATAAAACATTTCCCGTGAGTAGAGTGCATGTGCATAAACAGACACCATGCATGGAGTCAGAGAGATTAACTCACATGTGACAAAGCTGCAATGCCCTGGAGAAGAGGTGAAAAAGGAGAGAGTTCAACACATGTGATACCAACTTCAGCACACAAACTAGATAACTGCAGAGGAAACCTGGTGTCACCTGATGAATCATGATGGGATTTATCAAACATTTCCTGTAAAGACTTGTGAAATGACCTACATATAAAGAGTACAAGTACACACACACTGCATTCGGCTTCACTGTAAAGTCGGTTTAAGTAAAAATGTGAGGCCAGCACGTTGAGGCCTGAAAGAGGAATGTACGATAGTTGCCACATAGCTCGTTCAGGTAGACTACATTATAGAGATGGACTAATCAGATGAAGAACCGTGTATTTGTACATCATGGAGAAGAACAAGGAGGCAGGAACGATTAGGGAACACCAGAGCAGAGATCTTCAACATGGAGTCCGGGGCCCCTAGGGGGGGTCCTCAAAGTTACTGAAGGGGGTCCGGGCCATAGTTGGCCTAACATGAATCCAACATATTATTAGCAAATGTAAACCTGCCTATTTGATAATAGGCTTACTGACCCATAGGTAAGGTAGTCACTAAGGCCATCTACAGTTAATTCAAAGGATTCACTGTGCCACATGTAGGTTTGACATCAAAACATGATTTATGAAATCACACCAACAATTACTTGTATAGCTTAGTATTGTAGGCAAAGAAAGGTATGTATAAAAGTGTTAGGCTGCTCTACAGGTTATTGTAGGCCCAGGTTAATTTTATACAATTATGTAGTAGGGGTTTCATCATGTTTTTTCTAAGAGGAGGAAATAAAAAAAATTAAATGTTTTTACTGACCTGGTCTTTCTTGGACTTGAAAGAGGATGCAACATGGGCAAGATACTGAATGACTTTCTTGGTATTTTCTGTTTTCCCTGCTCCTGATTCCCCACTGCAGAGATAGAATACATGGAAATATTTAGACACCATATGTATCAATTAGGGGGTTAGTATACTGAACGTCATGATCCTAAGGCATTAAAAGCAACACATCACACAACAATTAAAAAGGTGGAGTCTGTGATTCTTATCCAATACATGTTTGTCAAATTTAGCAAATATCTCTTCATGGTCCACTAGCGGTCCGTTGTGTGTGTGTGCGCTGAAAAATAATCTGGGGTTCATTAACAGCCCTAGCTCTTTAAATGGGAAACAAATAAAATAGCTCTGACTGAGCCACACATCACAATTCTGTTCGTGGTCGTGCACAGGCCAGAGTCATTAATGTATATAGAGAAAGGCAGTGGGAGCGAGAGGGACAGTAAATCTGACTCATGCTAATGTTTTGATGGCGCACTGACGGGAGGAGAGCATTTGTTCAGGTGTTTACTTCAAATATCAACAATCTTTCTCCAGAATCACAGATTCCACCTTTAAGATGAGGTTTCCAATAAATGGAAGAGCTTGACCTCTTTTCACATAGCCTGCAGAAATATATAAAAAAAATAAAATTAAAAAAAAAAGGAGAAAAATCTGCAAATGTTCAGAAAACTACTCTACAATTCCTGGCAAATGTAATTTACTGATTAAGATCATGTGATATCTTCAAAAGCTAGCGGACTGCAGCTAAATAAAGCTTGAGGTTTATTTTAAAGTTTTGTTAAATTTTGCTCAATTACAATTCAATTTTTACTTAAGTCTATGCAGTCTTGAGAGGAATAATCAATTCAAGCTTGATCCTACAACCAACAGATACCATCTGTATGAATCCGTGCAAAAGAACGACTGATCACTGAAGAAAAGACTGTACACTGTTCTAAACCAAGTTATTATAAAGATACCAAGAGGACAGAGTAACCTACGTGCAGAGGATGGACTGGTCCTCACGATCTAAAAGGAAGAGAAAGAGGAAAAATCTTAAAATCGGGAATAAATCATATTTTTAAATCGACATAACATACACAGGCAGCTGAAGTGAAGCTCACTAATAACACCGCATGCAATTGTTCAACTCGGCAGCTTTAATGTCTGTCTGAAACGACTGGTTGGTTAATCAATTCTCTGGATCCAGCTGCTCAAAGGTGAAGAATTGTTTCTATTCTTAGTTTACATCATTGTGAATTAAATATCATTGGCTGTTTTTTCCCTGATAGTGAAACAAAAACAAAAGCAATTTAAAAAAAAAGTTGCTTTGGGCTTTTGGGAAATTGTGATGTACATTATCCATTATTTTCTGATATGTTTCAGCCTAAATGATGTATATTTATTTGGTGTCCATGTGTGATGCACATATCAGTGGCTACAAAGGCTTCCTGTAGTGTGTGTGTGTGTGTGTGTGTGTGTGTGTGTGTGTATATATATATATATATATATATATATATATATATATATATATATATATATATATATATATATATATATATATATATATATATATATATATATATATATATATATATATATATATATATATATATATATATATATATATATATATATATATATATATATATATATATATATATATATATATATATATATATATATATATATATATATATATATAGCAAAACCGGTTTTCCTTAACAAACATAACTGTGGTACCCTGCATCATGCTCCTGTAGGCCGTGTCTGTGATAGCGTAGATGTGAGGGGGCATCTCATGTCTCTTCTTGCCCTTGTACATGTTCACTATGTCTTCAGAGTAGATGGGCAAGTTCTTGTACGGATTGACCACCACGCAGAAGAGACCAGAGTACGTCTGGGTAAGATAGAGGATGGTTACTGTCAGGGAGGCGTGTTAATTCAACCAGTCACGAGTGCACACAAAAATCTAAATAAAATAAAAAACATCCCCAATGAAGACAGCTCTGTAACATGAGATTATATCTAAATGTGCATCCACCCAAACTCACATAGATGAGTCCAGAGTAGTATCTCTCTTTGAGGTTGTGCAGCACAGAGGCCTCGTTCAGGCAGGTGAGCTCCGCCATGTCCTCCACCTTGCTGAACTTAGGTGGGTTCATCTTTTGAATGTCATCTTTGTTTATCTTCACCTGAAATTTCAAGAGACAAGACACCTGTCAGAAGGGTGCCCTGAACAAGATGTAGATAGCAGAAACCTATTACAAGCACATTTTAACATAAATAATCAAATGAAAATGCTGGTTGGTTGCCTGTAAAAGGACTGTGTTCAACAACTTAAAAAGCAGACAAACAAAGTATTCAAGATCATTTTTTCACTTTCACCTTTTTGCCAGAGTCCGTCAACTCCACCACACACTCGTCTCCCTGCTCCTCCTTGACGGAGCCAGCCTCAAAGCCCAGTTTCTCCGAGGGGACCCACACCAGCTTCTTGGTGGACCAGTCGGCCTGGGCCAGAGGGTTGCTCCCCCCACTGCGGTCCCCATACAGGAACTTGTCTGCGTCCGTCATGGTAGCTTTAGGACAGAGCAAGAGAACATTTTAAACCAAAATGAAGCCATTTTGAGGAGTCTGACCTTTGAAAGAGAGCTAGCATTAAAACATATAATTTATAATAACTTATATTTTACTGTGAATATTATTGGTTTACTGAAGAGAAGCTTCACTGTGTGAACTAAATATTTTGGTGTGAAGGAGAGGAACATTTTTTACTGTAGGCCATCAATATATGCCACGCTCATTTCGGATTTAGATTTTCTACCATTTCGCATTCTTTGTACAACAGTTTTTTCACCGACAAATTAAATATATTCTTCATCAATGTCAAAGGTTCAATTTATGAATCCATAAAATAATGGAATATTAGAATAATGACGATTGAATGGCAGGGCTCCCATCCCAAACACTAAAGATAAAAACACAAAATAAGACAAATTCCTCTCCAAATTTGGCACCTAACATATTTCGAACCAAAAAGAAGATATTCACTAGTTTGATATTCAATATTATTTTGAACTAACTGTTGACCAATATAGTTGTAGTGGTCGACAAGCCTCGACATAAACTGCCTTAGGTTTTGGATTATAAACTTTGAATGGTGCAAAAGCATCATGATGAATTCAAATGGAAGAAACCCCTTTCATTCTTCAGAATCAGGATTAAGGTATTCTTTGAAAACCAATGACAAACAGAAAATTATCATTATGGTATTACCATGTATTTTGATGCAGATCAACATCAAAACATGGGGTGTTTCCTGGAGGCCAGTCCTCTCTCTCCCCTCATTTCTCTAAATTCCCCAAAACATATAAAATAATATACATTTTTGTCTTTTGAACAATTAAAAAACGTAATATTTACAGGCCTATGTAGCTTTCATCGAGTTCTTTATAGTGCTGGTGTTGTACAGGACTGCATTGAATTGAGAACATTTTGCCCACCCTCCAATTACATACAGAAGGCAGATACAAATCTATAAACATTATTTAATGTAAAATTCAACAATGTACAACGCAAGACGTAAAGTTCACTTTGCACGTCCTGAAACTAAAACAGAGTCGGTTATCGCTGCTCGCATGAGTGGGATTATAAGCCTATGTTGAGTTTGTATAATGACTTTAAACTTTGATATGCGACTTAAACTTCTCGCATAAAAATTTAACTGAGGTGTGTGAACAGATATGAACTCCTCAAGGTGATAAAATATACTGCTCTGTCAGAAGGTAACAGGAGGTATAGCACAGGTTTGGGCACATTATCACAACATTAGCTGTCATTTCATGTTGTTTCATTGTATTTTTATTAATCTTAATTATTTTATTATAATTATAAGATTGTTATGAGACCGCAACCTCTTTACCGAGATCTGTGGGACTACAGATGCAAATTAGCCTAAGGCTAACTCTGGTGCAATGCATTAAATGATTACATTTATGTTTAAATTGCACACTGTCCCTTACAAATAAAATTGAAATTGATGACCTAAAGCTAAATGTACACTAGTGCTTCAAAACAGACACATGTAAAGATAATGGTAAAACCTAAACTAGCAATATGTTACTTTTCAGAAAGAAAAAAAGAAAAAAAAATAGTTACTCATGGGTCATTTCAGTCCTTGCCAGTGTTTTCATGAACTGAGGCTCAAAACATTCAGACAAAATTAGCCGCTTTCCACCTGAGCTCTACAGTACAACTCTTGCTTTCTACATTTCCACACATTCCCTGTCTGACTCACATTCTTTCCTCACCAGCTCATTACACAGAATTCCACAGATTCCCGACTCCTTTTCCCACTCCTCATTATCCCCAACCCTCTCTTTAGATCTGCAATTTCCGCCACAGGTGATAAATGTGCAGCGATTACATATTTGGCTTCAGGACATTAAGACTGGCTCTAAGCATTTAAAGCCTTTAGCAGCGCAAGGTCGGTGGAGGGATGCTTTGCAGTCAGAGAAGAATGTCGGGAGCAAGTCTGGGCAGAGACAGACATGCCATTATTCCCCAACCACACCCTGGAGAAGAAGCACACAAAAAAAAAGAAATACCTAAAAAAAAAAAAAAAAAAGATAAGATCCATCACCGTCGATCTGCTTTCACTACCCCTTTGAGATGCAAATTCTCATTTTCAAGAGGGTTCTACAAATGATTGTTTAATCAAATACATTCACAGAAAAATAATTTAAAAAAACAGACATTCCAATCAATGGAAGCCTTACAGAAAGCTTTTTTTTTTTTTTTTTCAAACTTCTTTCTGTTGAGACTAACTCAGTGGTTCCTACTAGCCTTTTTAAATTTTCACCCTTTAGTAAAGCGATATCGTCTTTTCCCAACTCCTTATCCACCGGATGCAACACACACACACACACACACACACACACACACACACACACACACACACACACACACACACACACACACACACACACACAAACAGCTGAGTATGTGTGTGAGGGATAAAGACCGTGTGTTGTGTGTGTTTATAGAGTGAGGGATAAAGGGATCAGTGCACAAGGTGTCATCCGTATCTCTTTTAAGTTCATTATGTGCTCAGACTCTCGAACATCAGTGGGGGAGGAGAAGAGGAACACAGTCACATTTCTTCTGGTTTTATCATACAGTACTAAAATAAAAACTGCAGCAGGAGGTCAGAGAAAACTAACAGCATCACATATTTACAGTAAGTACACAAGGTCCTGAATGCATCATCCATTCTCAGGCTGAAACCACAAAACCATTAAAACTTAACTTGTGACATTCACATGTATGTGGCTTCACTGTTAAAGCTATCCATGGGCTAACTTCCTCAGGAAGTTGCACAAACTGCCTCTGCACATTTCAAAATGAACTGCTTCCATCTTCACGCCCACTTTTCTGTATCAATTCTTGTCTTTAGATTCAGACTACCCAACACATGCCCAACCTCAGGATGAGGAATTAAGTCTCAGTGTCTGACTGGAAGGGTTTTCCCACAAGACTATTTAACCATGTCTGGAAACAGAATCACCTTGTTAACCTTACAGCTCCTATTGTCTGCATGGACCCGTTTAATCTGCATCTCCTGTGTTCTTTGGTCATTGTGCACACTTCTTTCATCATCTCCACGCCCCTGCTCTCTCCTGTTCTTGGCTGCCAGTCAATCCCCGCTTTATCCAGGCTTCCATGGCTCTTACCTCAGAGAGAGTCCGGCCCGACCATCTGCAGCCAGGCTGCCGGTACGAGGCCGGTGGGGTGAGGGACTCATAAGATATCGACAATGTTGAGGCACCGATGTAAGGGATTAGTCAAAAGTATGAGTACAGTGAATGAGAAGATGCTTTCTTTTTTTCCTCTTTTTTTTTTTTTTTTTTTTTTTAAATGGACAGGGGTAGATAGCTGTTCAGTTTGCATCAAAAAACATCAAAAAAGTGGAGAAAGGTCTGCATTTTCAGCACAACAAGGTCTGCATTTGACTTTATGTATAAAAAGGTGATGAGAGCGGAATTAAGAGGGCTGAGAGGGTTCCAGCTGTGGCAGAGCAGTTTATTTTCCAAGCTGAACCAAAAGAGGAAGACTACATTTTGATCTGCAAACTATTTCTACAAGTCATGAATATAATTATGCCCCAGCTGAAACAAACAGTCTTATCTTGTCAGACATAGGCCTACTTCCTCATCATCCCCACAAAGTCCTCTTGTGACTGCTTGTCAATTTTGTATCCTGAGGGTAGACACCGTAACATCAGTCTGACATCACCCACTGGTTTGTGGAATGCCGTTTTAAGTTTGCATTTAGGGTGTCGCCATCTTGGTATTTTGGAGCCAGAAGTGAGCATCTTTAGACAAGAGGGCGGAGCTAAGGGGGGAGATTGCCGTAGCTAAACCAGTGTCATCAGAGGCAGTTTAGGACCAGGGACCTCCTGCAATATACACCTTTTCCTACTATGGCCACGCCAAGACCCGCCCTTCAATAGCATTCATACACTACTATTGGCCAGGCGTTCATGCTTACGCAACCAGCTATCCTAACCATAACCACTTGAGGTCAATGCCGAACCCCAACCCAATCGAGCTGCTATTAAATGGCAGGTCTTGGTGTGGCCATAGTAGGAAAAAAACAATTTGGCCTCCAGGCACTGGTGCCATTCATCTGCCTGTAGGCCTACTGCAGTACACAGAGCTGATTGAAAATTGGAAGACTTTCCCTTAAAAAAGGTATAGTGGAGGATTTTCTTTTTCCGGGTGGATCATCAAGACTATTGGTCCTCCTAGTTGTCAATCATTCTGGTGATAGGTTTACGTAAGGCCGTCGTACGTGCATGTCCCTAGCTTTCAGGTGTATATGTGTGGTGAGCTTGAGCTACGGTTTCAGCCATTCATTGAAGCTTTTGGGAGAATATTTCACACGCTGGCGTGCGCTAAAAGCACAGGTTGGGCTTCCCACTGATGCCTCAGTCGCAAAGTTTCTACTCCACAGGTAAAGTTTGGCATGCTATTTGGAGAAATCCATTTAAAATCACTGCTAGTAAAAGTTGATGTAAGCTATGATTAGCGATGCTAGCCCTGGCACAAGTCACGCACACACGGTAAACATCTCAATTTGTGAAAAAGTGCAAATCTTCTTTTGGAAAGTAGGCTTGTATGAGCCATGCCGACAGCAACTTGCAAGCAGTGCACTCTCGCGCACACGTTTAATAGGCGTTCCCTCTCGGGAGCAGGCAGAGTGTTGCGCATGTGCATTTTTTCAAAAAGTACAGAGGGCGGTTCTTTTCTAAAATTCGGGAAAATCCTCCACAATACCTTTAAGTTACCAGCTAATGCAAGCTAGCTAGCTTGGTTGGCAAGATGTTATTGAACGCTGAACAATACATTTTTAGGAGACAAAAATGTTCCAATTAACTTTGATGAAATGAAAACACAGTCAACTATCTTTCTATCTATCTATCTAAAACAAGTTGATCTACTATCTATCTATCTATCTATCTATCTATCTATCTATACTGTGCCATGGATATGCATTGCTAAGCCTCTGTCATAATTGACAAGACGGTGTGTAGCTACCCCCCTAAAGCATCCCCTGCTTTTATAGTCTATTTTAACATAAATGGGACCATAATTTAGAAAATGTTTACAGAGGTAATAAATCAAGTGATAAGTAAGGTCATTTCCTTATGCAATGGGACTTATTTTTGCAACCAGTGGAGTCGCCCCCTGCTGGAAATTAGATAGCATGCAGTTTTACGGCACTTCTGCATTGGCTCTACTTGTCAGACCCGGAAGTTTTCCGCTTGGTAGACATGCAGCAGCAGCAGGGTGTGTGCAGTTTGTTTTATGAAAAAAAGAAAAGATCATCTCATGTTTACCTAACAAAACAACAAGACACACTACGGTGCGTGACACTGCAGGATCCAAACGGTAAATATAACAGACATAAGCTAAAGTCCAAACCTTCATGCGGTTTGTGTCACAATGCATATTATATTATTATTATTATTATTATTATTATTATTATTATTACCACCACCTGGTAAATAAAGAAAACATGCAATCAGACCTTAAATGCCAAATTCAAAGTTGTGTGTCCATACAGGTATACTAAACTATGAATTTAACTTTTAATTTACAATTAAACAGAGTTTATCAAACAAGCAATCTTTATATACATTTATGTATGAAATATAACTGGTTGTCTGTAGGCTACACATGGTTATATTGGGGGTCTTTAGTCTTGTGAGCATCACAAAGAGAAGTGACTTTGTGAGCTGTAAATGAATGTCACAACAGTCTTGACTCAGCAAAAGTCCCACCGAAAGGTTTAGCATATACTAACGCACAACATATTATACAAATAAATCAATATTCAAAGACAAGCCAGTGAAGATTGAGCATGCGCGGGTTTAAAGGGCTCCTCTGTGTCGCCTGATGAGATCACCTGGGCATCTTGAGTAAAACAAATACATTCCTTCTTGACTTTCTTAAACTAAAAGTCTTTTTTTTCTTCATTACCCTTCAAAATGTCAAGTTAATAACAATTCCCATCTGCTGAAGACACAGTTAATACCACCCAACTTTTTATAAAAATGACAACACACCTGGTTTTCAGCTGCAGGCACTGTAGGTGAGCTCAGTTCGTCTGTCTGTGTCCGTGTTTCGACGATACTTTCTTCAAAAGAAGCCGCTCAGTGAAAAAGCCTCTTCTGTATTCAGCCGCGTCTCACCTCTCCGTCATGCGGTCCAGCTGCTCAGGCGTGGCTCTGCGAGGACGGACGGTCTTCACTTTTAATCCGCCCAGTTTTATTTTTCGCAGGTAAATTGAAACGCCCCGCCCACCTCCGTCCCCCTCCCCGCGGCACATGCTGCGTTCAAGAGCTCACCAGCAAACGTGGAGGTATGAGTTGTCGCTGCAAAGTACCTCTGAATCAAAAAGTAGACCCTTAATAAAAAGGCATTCTTTTCTTGGCTCTACTTTGAAAATCAAACGGCACAAGAAGAAGATGATTTTGATATGTGATGTGAGATGTGGCCTGCTTATAATAATATCATAAATAATAAAATAACAATTACATAATGTATCAATAACAAAAATAGCAAATAGCTCTGGCACCATTTTGAATACACATACACTTAAAAATATTTCATATTTAACCTAGTGTGAACCCTAACCCTAACCCTTTTCAAATAAAAATGTGCACCTTGAGCCCACCATCACAAAGCAATCAATATATAGACACAAACACATTCATCACTCGGGTGATTGTGAGCTGCATGATTTAAAGTCAATCTACTCTCAAGTTGGTCCAATTAGAGCAGAGCTGTACTACTGATACTACCAGACAGTAATGGTGATTTGACAATGCCTTAGTTTGATCCTTTGACCCAGTGTTTTGGATGTGAGTAGCCTACACCCTGTTTGTCTACTGTTGGAAGAGAGTCAGAGATTTTTTTTTACGATTGGAGCATCTGGGCAGATTGTGTGTGTGTGTGTGTGTGTGTGTGTGTGTGTGTGTGCGCGAGCGTGTGTGTGTGTGTGTGTGTGTGTGTGTCTCGTCTATACCTGCAGGGGTGTGGCACTGCTGATGTGTCCAAAGTGGAAATATGACACAAAACACATAACGCTTGTGGAGAGAGGAAGCAAATGTAAAGGGGTCAACCAACATGCAAGAGTGTATTCATGTGTGTATGTTTTAATGGTTTTAGAGAGAAGGCAATGGGTCTGTCAGTCATGTCAGTGCAAGCATGTACATGCAGTACAGTGCAGTATACTCTCAGTAGTTCTTTGCACCTCTGGTAATGTATTCTCTCTGTAAAAACAAATTAAAGAGTAACTTATATTTACTTGACAACAAATCATAAATGAAGGAAAATGATTTTACTATAACATCCCAAACAAGGGAAATGTCTACCTGCATTTTGTCTGCCATGTACCAATGAGCTTTTGGTTCAATTTCCTACCATATATGGTCAGAGAGAGAAGACAGAGAAAGAAAAAGATCTCCAAAAAGAGCAGAGAAGTGGAGGGAGGCGTGGTCTATTGTTGTGTTTTTGCTGTGTAGGGTGTAAAGTTTCTTTTCAACCCCTGTCATTACCCCAAGCTCCGGTCCTCCTGCTGTTTCAAATCTGTCACACATCAAAGACTGGCTGATAGAAATGTAGCGGCAGCGTGTCGCAGCATGAATGAAACAGAGCAAGGACTCACACACTGTTGGCATTACAAGGTGTGTACATACACTATTTTTTATCACTGTAGGCAATAAAATAAAACAGTACTACACATAAACTTTAGATTAAGTTCTGATGCAGTTACTTGTTTCAGAGAGAGATTAAAACAATCTTGTTTGAATAACAATAATATATAATAGATTCACATTATATTAAACAATACTTGCATGGCCACAGGTACATTATACTAAAACACTAAATATTGTCTATGGCGAGAATAACAATAAATTCTACCTTGTACGGAAAGGAGGAATGATTTTATCAACCAATACCGCTTTCAGTGTACATATGGGCATGTGAGTATTGTTTTGAGACAGAGTTGAAAAAGCAATTCAGTTTTTAGCCTCCGTCCATCCTGACTGGGCTCAGTGGTGCCCCCAGAAATATTTTTCATAGATCCAGAACAAAAAGCCATAACTAAATTTCATTATCACGCTGTTGTAGTATATAGGCTAGTTGAAAACTATGTCAATATGAGAGTTAAGGAAATGCTTACTGATATACTTTGATTTCATATTTTACATTTTACAATTAATGTAAGTAATTGTTACTAATACTGGTACAGTTAACAAGTTCCACAACAATGTTGTGTATGTATTAGGTGATTCATTGGTCTTCAAATAGGCTAGTGGTCTTTTTCCTTAAAAGGTAATTATACAGCAAAATTTGCATATTGCATATTTTGCATATGCAACTCGTGAGTAGGGTTGGTTACCGAAACCCACTTCCACTATGGAACCAGTTCCTACGCAACCGGTAGGAATCTGACCGGATTAGAACGCAAATTTTGTTTCCTCATTTCGGTCCACTTTAGACTGAAATATTTTCCCTCTGTTGCTCTGAAACAGACGTAAAAATATCACACTTTCTCTGTAGTCTACCGTTAGCTAGCTACTGTAAATGTAGGCTAACTTTCAAAATGCCATATTTTCCCTCTGGGTTCACCAAAACGGACGTAAAAGCATATTAACTATTCACTGCATGTGATTGCTAGTAAACATATTACACTTAGAAGAATAAGTTTAGGAATCGGAATGTTTTAAAAGTACCGGTTCGGCATGGAATCGTAAAAATCCAAACGATATACCCAACCCTACTCGCGAGTGGGTTGTATCAGGGTGGCCGTAGAGCCCCCCCCCCAGTTGAAGGCACCAGTGCTTCAGATACAAAAGCCTCATCAGTAAAAACATTAATTCTGCTTCTGCCATCACAAACTAACTGCACCCTCAACATTTTCAACCACTTTAGGTCCAACTATGTCTCATATAGTTTATGTAAGTGAAAGCTACTTTTGAAAATGCACATTCCCAAAAAAGAAAATGTAAAAATCCTCAGAGCTGCCAACTTCTCTTCCTTTGTGACTGGATAAAAATTATACTGGTTTTTATCTAAAGTCACTTCAGCAGTTAACACACATAAACTATGTTCCAAAATATAATGTATATCTTTCTGCTGCAAACCGTTAGTGTACTGTATGTGTTTTCACGTGCACACTGTGAAAACAAAGTGTCTATCCAGAGCTGATTGTGTTCTTCATCCTGTTGGTTCATTTCTGCAGCCACAGGTCACTGTCTGTTGTTACACCACTTCACATATAAGGCAGCTTCCTGCAACTTGCTTTAGGACAGCAAACTGTCTCACACACCTCATAATGGCCTCGGTGTAAAATTATCGTATTTGTTTCTGCGTAATACACACATTGATAGTGTAGATACCATAAAAAAGGGTTTAAAGTTAGTTAACAGTTAAAATATGGATCATCTGTTCTTTCTGTGCATGCTTTTAACAAGGAGCAACATCAGTCATGTCAAGTCATGTCATGCAGGTATTTGTGGTAAATTTCACTGAGGGGGAAAGTGCAGAAACCGTAGCAGGAAGAGAGGGAGAAGTCTGCATGGAAGTTTATTCTGACGTGTTTGAGCACATCGGCCTGCCTGTGTTTGGTGGATAGAAGGGAGATATGACCTACAATGAGTTAAATTTATTTTAGACGAATTCAGTGACACTCACAAACACAATACTGGCCGTCCAAATCCACTCCACTGATCACACCTGCTGGCCCACTAACATACTTCAAGGATTATTTAAAACACAGTGACAGAAGTTTGGATAAGTCAGATTTAAAACAGGTTGTTATGGAGGGATTCGTTATTTCTCATACATTCTTTTCCTCTCTCTACATGTGTGTTATGGCACAGCTGCACCAACCAGAAGACATCAGTCTCTGAATGAATAGTGCACCCTGCTGTGGACAGAACTGTCAATTGCAAGGTGACGTGTGTCCGCATTTGGAGAATTTTTGAGCTGCATGTTTAGTGTTTTAATAATGCCAACCATTTGTAAACTGTACATGAAATAAAACAAAAATATGAAATAAAAAGTGAGAATATTGACTATGCTCTGAAATAAGGGGGGGGGAGCCTTCAGATTTGAGACGTGAAGTTTATATCCGTTTATTTTTTAAGGGGAGTGCTATACAGCGTGTGAAAACAGTTAAATAATTAATTTATCATCTTTTATGGTCAGCATTCTCCTAAAAAGAATTTAATGTGAATCAAATTTAAGGCAGTAAAGCACAGTGCTCTTTGTAGTGCAGATGAAAATATAACATTTATCTAAGTATAAAGTCTCTGAAAACTAAATGTAAGTTTAAGTTTTAAGGTTAAAATGACTTCAAATGTTCAAAGATACCAGCATTTTGGAGAGAAGTGAAAGATGAAATGGTTGACTTGATTGGTTATAACTTGGAGCTTTCACTTCTTCAGTGTATTTTGGCAGCACAGCTAAAGTAGTCGTTTCAAGGAACAACCATAATGCTAAATTGGTTGTAACACTCTTACATATATAGCAAGAAAGACTATTCATACATTTTGGATTTATAAGGACATCCCTGCACTGCACAATTGGTATAAGGAGGGTACTGAGAATACTCCCTCTAGAAAAGCTGACCTACACAATTCATAACAATGTCGAGGGATTTATTAAGATATGGCAAGATATATGTGTCTTGGACACAGCAGACCCCTCTGATTTGAAGGTAATTATGTGTTTATCGGTGTTTTAAGCCCCCAACGTCTCCTCCCAGGCAGCGCTGTCTGGAAGGCACTAGGATTAGGCAATGGTTATGGTTAGGGTTAGGTGCCTTGAAGTCAACGGTCGCAGCGCTGCCTGGAAGGATACATTGGGGGCTTAAAACACCATAAAGCTAATTATGTCAGCCTAGTAGTGTGTGTTATTTATTTTTTGATCGTATTTGTAAAATTCTTAAAGTTTAAAACTTTGAAAAAAAGTGGTTCTGTACATATTCAGAACTGGAAGTATATGTAATTCTTGCCAGAACCTCAATAAAAATAAAATAAAAAACAAGAAACCCAATTTACATTTTTTTTTTATTAGACTACCATTAATTTATATCCATCCATCCATCCATCCATCCATCCATCCATCCATCCATCCATACTGGGGAGCTGGAAAAAAAAATGCCACCATGACAAAGTTTTTATTTATTTATTTATTTGATTTTTAAGTGTTTTATTGTTTTTTTTCTCCAAAAAAATCCTGAGGTATTCACAATATAATGGCATTTATTCTGTTTGAAATGAGACTGGGGGCAGGGGGGATAGAATACAGCCAAAAAAAGAATAAAGGAAAAGCTAAATCCAAGACAAATCCATGGTGTTGTACATACAAGATGCCTTTGAACAGTGGAGACTGAAATCAATCTTCCCCCCACCCTGCAAACTAGCAAAGTCATGCAATGTAGACTGCATTCAGAAAAACCAAGCAACAAACCTCAATGATATTTAAAAGCAAGCGTGTCCCTCCTCGCTAACAGGGAGTGCAGGTTAATAACAAGCCAATCAGTCCACTTTCATAGTAGTTATCATCAGCTGGAATACCTTAAACTTAAAAAACACAAATCCTGTCTGCTCCGTAGCTGGCATTCCGATTAAAAACCATCCAAGTTTTAAACAATAGAAGCTTTAACTGTGAGTTATTAGCAAAGCACTACAGTCCAAATCCACCATGCCGTGGCTACTTTAAACCATTAGCCGTTTGTTTGTTGGAGCCTTCTGAGAGGGTAAACTGTAAACAAAATAAGTCTGACAGTCACAGTAAAGCCAGAAACAGTGCACCTTACTGTGCTGTAGGTTTCTATTTTAGCCGGTTAATCTGTTACTTTATAGACTGTACGTTAGTGTGATGGTTGAATACAATATTTAGCTTTCTGTACACAATGTAAAACGCCAATGAGAGACTACTCGTCTAACCTCGAGTCCTGTTATCCCTCCACAAAAACGCAATACACATAAAAACAAAATAAAACAAACCAAAAAAACATACAAATAACCAATAAATAAATATCAGTGAAATAAATACACTGTTGAATCATTTTCTTGCTCTGTGTCACAGATCTATGATTGATCAAATAAACTGCTGTGACGAAGAAAATAAGGAAAACACCCGATATTCTCCTTTCTGCACAACAATCCCAAATCTGCAACGCAAAACCAAACCAAAATAAAACCCATCACAAGTGCAACATCAGTCAAGACAGTATCAGCATTAGGAAGAAAATAAAAAATAAAATAAAAAGCTCTGGTATTTGCCTAATCAGCTCACTACTACAGCCTCAGACAAACCAGAAAGAATTAAAAAATAATAATCATGAAATAGAATAAAAAAAAAAGAAAAAAATCCAAAAGCAGTGGGCAGGGATGAGGGAAAAAAAAGAAGAAAGAAATTAAATAACAGCACACAATTTATGACCCAAACCAGGGTAACAAGAAATAAATTGATCATGATACCTGATCAAAGAAAACAACATAAAATAATAATAATAAAAAAAATACTATTAGACTTTCAGTTCAGAGGTTACCTTTATGTGGCGGTTTAAATAAGGTGGACAGACACTACAGCGTAACGATGAGAAAAAACGATTGCTCGCCCTCGCCGGTAAAAGAAACCTTCAGATAGATGGACAACACTGTCCTGCTCTCAGCACTGTGTGGGATCAGCCATTTATTTCTTTGTTCAATTTGGTGTCATCTTTGCCCTGAATAATGGTAATAATAACAAACAACACAAAATAATAAAACAGTAATCATAGTTATCATAATAATAAAAAAAAACAATGGACAAAAATAAAAGCTAATAATAATAAACCATCAATAAAGACTTTTGGTAGACGGATAAACATCACACACACACACTCCGCTCGCGCACACAGCTAACTTTAAGAAAGACACACGGCATAATGAAAGAGGGGAAACAGGACGTTTTCTAACAAACACTGTCTGCTAAGAATGATACAGCTCGTTCTCGACGACGAGTCCACGTGGAAAAAAATATATTGCAAAGTTGAAAGAACAGTTTTCTTTTTAGAAAGGCAAAAACAAGTGTGTCTTTTCCTAAGTACACAACAATTCAACATTTTCAAAACAAAAACAAACATACAGACTATATTGTGTAAAAATTATAAATAAGGATAAAGTTTTGTGCATCCCCCGCCCCAACCAACCGTTTGTCTTGGAAGAAAAAAAAAAAAAAAAAACAATGGCAGTTACAAACGTGACGATAACATGCAATTGATATACTTTACAGCATTGATCTGTATCTCTCCCAAAATACAAACCCCGGTCTAACCCCGTGTCCCTCCCTGACCCCAATACAATCCTTAAATATTTGTCAGCTCATTCAAAACATATCTCTTGCTCTCTCTCTCTTCTCTCTGTGAACTAGCTGAAGGCGGTGATGTTTAATCACACTGAGAGGGGGGGGGTCTCGTAAATAAAAACACACTGTCGCCAACTCCAGTTTATCCCTAAATCTGTGTATGTACAGGAGGCTTCCCCCCCACCCCCCTATCAAAGCAAGCTGACATAGTTTGAATGACTGCATAGAGAAAATGATTTTTGGTTTAATTACAGATGGGTTTACGACACACACACACACACACACACACACACACACACACACACACACACACACACACACACACACACACACACACACACACACACACACACACACACACACACACACACACACACACACACACACACACACGGTTCCCCTCGGTGCCAAGGCACGGCGCAGGTACACGCTATGAACTAGCTGTTTTTATACACCCGTTTGCAACTGGCAAGCTAATACACACATAAAGCCACTATTGGCAGTAGCCAGCATTGCTGTGTAGAATTTGAAACTTTATACATTTGGTGTGTGTAGATCAGTAATCAGATGTTTTGTTTACACACACACACACACGCACACACGCACGCGCGCGTGTGCACACACGCACGCGCGCGTGTGCACACACACACACACACACACACACACACACACGATTGGTTTCACAGAGGTGTAACGGGGCACCGTCACCCAATCAGGACTTAAACTACACACAAACAGGACGGCCGAGCGAGTGTGTGTTTGTACAATACACAACAGCTCAATAACGGAGAACCTCGACAGTGGGAGACTGAGCACAGCTTTGTGTTCAGACACACACGCGCACACACAGTTTGAACAGTGAATGTTGTAGTGAGAGTGGGTTGCCCCATCTCTTATTGAAACTGCACCAATGAGTAGTTCACACCTCGGGCTGCACTGGCAGTGCAGTACAGCTGCTGGATACTAAGCACCAGATCCACGTCTTTATACAAGAGTTTTAACAGGGAGGCTGAGGAGATCTGTCACGATCAGTTCTGAATCCTGTCATCTGCAGGGTTTACAAGAGCAGGACGACCAACAAGAAAAATCCCTGTCTACTGTTGAAAGCTCAATCAGTTTCAGGTCTTTGGATCAAAACCCGACAGAAGCTGAGCTGACGGGAGCTGTGCCAGCTCACCGCACATATCTGCTTTGGGGGCCGGCATCACAAAGTGACATGAGCTGTCTTTGGGCTAAACTCAGGTTTACTGGTATCACAAAGCTGGCTCGCGTTTAACCAGGGTAGATCCCCATGGTATGTGACCAATCAGATCACTGGAAACATGGAGTCATCATTCAGAAAAGATAGTACAGAGTTCACATTAATGTAAGTAGTAATTAAGAGACAGGCATACATAGTGTCTTAATGTATCAATAGAGTTACTTTGATTTCCCTGATAAGTTTGGAGGTTTTCTTTTACACAACCATGTCTACACTGTGGGTTTAAAACGGGGCAGTTAAAGAGATTTAAATGACCACACTAAACAGCCTTATGAATGACCATTATAGCTTCATATTAATTCGGTTACACCCAACAGTGTAGATAACTTTCACACACTTTATCCACAATGGCACTTAAAGGGCACCTCACCATTTACACAGAAAGTTTAGTCTACTCATCAGTTGTATTATGCCTTCTGTGGTACTGGTGGGAGCGTCCTACGTTGGAAAATAAATTTGCCCTGATTATAATCAAGGTTATTTTCATGGGAAATGTAGTAGAGCAGGACTAGTAAATTGGTCAGACTGCTTATTTCAGATCGGTGTATATGTTGGTAGATAAGTAACAAGATTTGAGGTAATTGAGAAACAGTGTCACCTTTACATAGTTTGACAACCAGAGAGCACTGACATGTTGATTATTTTAACTGTAAGATGTCCCGCTCAGTGTTTATCTTGGTTACTTAGGGACCTAAAAAAAAAAAAAAAAAACGATTACAATAAAAGCAGCAGAGGCCCAGATTTCCTAATTTGTCTGAAATATCCCTTTAAAAATACCTTATATTTATATTAAGCCTTACTTATTCTATTCTAGTTATGTAAGGATTTTATATTTCACTTGAATCACATCAACATTTGCTGCTGCACTAACCTAATTACCTGTGTCATAGTAAGTCCCCCGCTCACGGGTTTGATGATGTTACATTTGATTGACTTGCGATTAAGAGCTCTTTCACATGAACACCCTCATGGGTGGATTGGAGATCCCAGAGTTAACAGAGCCAGTTGATAAGCAGCTGTGTGACACCAGTTATCCAGGATCGCTCATGTTCAGTGGCTCAGTGAAGCCCAGACACAGCCAGACTAAGTTGGATTTACGTCCTGATGCAGGCCCAAAGTGAGTCAATTCACGGAGTAGAAGGATGAGCCAGCTGGTTTTAATGCTTGGCCCCTGTCTTGTGTTAGTGCACCAGTCTCCCCCTGTACAGTATATGACACACACACACACACACACACACACGGCACTGCTATAGTACAGCGTCCCCCTCCCGTCACCCTCTCCCACTAGTTATAGAGAGATTTCATATATATATCATAGCTGAGAGTAATTAATTATAAGGTCATAAACAACAGTCATAACAATAACAATAACACTCTTTTTCGTATTTTTGTTGAGTTGTGGACACCTTTGGTGGGAACTGTCAAGGTTGTCAAGATTGCAGGCGACCTGTGGACAGATGGAGGGATTGATGGACGGAGTGAGGGATGGATGTGACAAAAAGCATCTGGACAGACATTCCCTCTAACCATATCTACACTGTACAGTTTAGTGTGACGTCAGGATATAAATGATTAACTACTTCCGTTACACATAGAGCTACATTTGAGGTGAGGTGTGTTTATATTTTTTGTTAGTTAGAACTTTTTGTGAAGCCAACCTCCTGCACTTTCTCATCTAATCCATCTCACACTTGCTTTTGCACTCTTCAGACTTGCTCTGTATTTGGTAACACGTGTGGACATTGCATTATTTCACTTATTTGGCTTAAAAAAAAAAAAAAAAAAAAAAAAAAGTATTTGACCTTTGGGGAAAAGAAGTGACAGCAGCGTCTAAAGCAATAAAACGTAGCAGCAGCAGTAGTAATGTAAATAAATAACATAATTTGAACAGAACAGTAAACATCATCAACACAACACACTAACTCACTCGCTAAAAATCATAATTGGTAAATTGGTGTAACACCATGAAAGCTTTTTACAATAACCAGCTAGCCTCAGAACTCAACACTCTTGTAAAACTCCGGCGGATGTTTTCCTTCCCTTTTGAATCTCTCCTCCTTACTCGAACACTTACTTCTGGTCATCCAACTCCAGGTTGTCTCTGACTTTTCTTTAATTTCCAATCACACCTTCTTAATACTCCCTGTCTTCCTTCTCACCTCACTCCGTATTCTCCTCTCATTTTCCTGACATTTGATTTTCACTCATCTTTTCTGCCATCTTGACAACATTCCTGGATCTCTCTCTCACTCTCTGACACGTAACAGTTTCCTCTCTCTATCGTTGCCATTTCTCAGTTCTCTGTGTCTAGCAGTGATTTGGTTTGGTGCGTGTCGGGGTGTAGGAGGTTTGAGTCTGCACATCTAGCAGGCTTTGGCTGTGGCCCGTCAAGAGGGGGGGGGCAGTAGGACTCTAGTCAGTCTGTCTCTAAAGACCTGCGCTGATAACGTATATCTACACATCACAGTTTCAAACACACTGACTAGTTCAGAGGCCTGTACTACGAAGCAGGATTTGGCATTAGCGAGCTAACTTCAGGTTCAACCCAGGATTTTCTGTATCACGAAGGTGGATCACTTGTTATTGGGTTCAATCGCCGTGGTAACTCATGCTGAACGCCTAACCTGGTCGGAAGCAGGTTAAGTTGGAGATCAGAGATCAACTGGTGTTAAAGCACCGCCTACTGACCAATCAATACTCGGTTGATAACGGCGTCACCATTCTTTGAAGACCAGGCGGAGCTTGGTGCACGGAGAGAGAGAGAGAGAGAGAGAGAGAGAGAGAGAGAGAGAGGGGAGAGAGAGGGATGCGCTCATAAAAGTTAAAACATTTAGAGACCGACAACCCCATTAACATTCCCTGATGGGTATTTTTATGAAATATATATATATTTTATAAGGAGGGAATTACATATAGGCTATTTGTCGGCTTCACTTTGAATTATGTTTTTATAGGTTTTATTTTACGATCGCTTACCACTGCCAGGGTTGCAACTGAAATAATAGGCTGAAGCAATGACAGTTGATGGAAAGCACAAGTGTAATTATGGTCAGATCTTGTGCCTGTGTGAAGTGACCAGTGTAGTCTAATGTAGGCTATTATAGTGGGTGTACTGTATATTGGCCAGAATCTGCTTTTGGGGGAGGAGGGGCGCATATCATAGTGGGGGGGCCTGGGTGTCCTCCCCCAGGGAAGTTTTAAGCATCAACGACTTCATTTCCTGCATTCCGATACAGTTTAATAGACCAATTTACGGTAAAAATACCTTTATTCAGCCTATATATGTTAAGAAAAAAGCACGGATGACAATTCAAAAGTTATCAAACATATAATGGAAAGTAGCCTATGTTGTTACGTGTCATTGGGCATTTTTAAGTGGGTATAGCCTATAAAGAAATCCTGGAGCTTACTATCACGTAGACTACACCACTGGAAGTGATACTGATAGGATAAGCATTGTGATTTACGTAAAACAGCGTTGGCTTTTTTGCCAGCTTTCCTTCCTGCATTTTGCCTGTAAAACCGTGTTTGTGTTCTTCATATTTATGTAGAATTATAGTTTCCTCTTCTTGTTTAAAATATGCGGCTCTGGTAGATGTTTGCGATTGGTCGTGGTGCGCAAACACCGCCTCTTTTATGTGAACGTGCGCGCCGCTGGATCGGGAAACCCTGAGTTGACTGAACTAGTTGTTAACCAGCGTAGTGATACAGCTTATGCGGGACCGCGGTTGTTAGGTTAGGTGAAGCCGGATAACTGAAAGAGATCCAGGGCATGTTGATCTTGCTTCGTAGTACAGGCCTCAGGTTTGCCTTGTTTATCAAGCCTGACGCACTTAATTTTATCTTAACAATCCTCTAGTTCAGGGGTCTCAAATTCAAATTACCTGGGCCCCCACAGGCCCGGCAGGTTTTCCTAGATCACTGCTTAAACACTAACCCTAATGCTGCTTCAGATTGTATGTCGAGAGAACGAAGCGTTGTCCTTAGATGACTGATACAACTGACACATTGAAAACCAATAAGAAAAATAGTCAATTGTTCAGGTCTCTTGAAACTGTCTGCGCTCCAAGTCAACCTTTCTTTTGGGGTTTGAAAAAGACAATTAGGTGTCAATTGTACTAGGCTAAATATAACTGCTGTTGGTCTTAGCTTATGGTAGGTAGGTAAGATTATTTGATTAATCAATTAGTTGATTGACCAGAAAATTAATCTACAACAATTTTGATAGTTGATAAATTGTTTTTTTCAAGCATAACTGCCACTAAAAAAAAAATCACTGGTTTCAGAATTATAAATGTGCAGATTTGCTGCTATTCTTTGTCTTAAGACGATGCAAACTGAAAATCATTTTGGAAAGCAATTATGACCCTGACCCTTGGAAACATTTTTCTGACTGAATGATTAATTGAGAAAATAATTAGGAGATAAATAGCGAATTGAGAGATATTGAAATTGTTAGTTAAAGACTATAAAGACTAAAAACCTTAACCGAGAAGACAAAACAACAAACGGATTTGTGAGTCAGTTCAAGAATCTATTCTACACATGGGCCAGATGTGACCTTAGGCTAGTAGTTTGAGACCCCTGCTCTAGGTTCTTAAAACACAAAGAAACGTGCTTTACCAAGACGTGTCTGTGAGGTTTCTTAATTTTTGCAGGAGCAGGTCTAAATCTCTTGGCTTCCACGAACAACAACCTACACGCAGCCTTTGGTTAGGTAACACTGTGGAGCACTAGATCCCACTACACAGAAGAGGCAGACAGAGAGGTGGACAAAGAGGAAGAGGTAGACCAACCGAAAGTAAAGAAATGCTCCACAGGTAATAAGATCTACCCCACTCATATATTTAGTATAAGATAAGCTCCTGTTCTTGGCCTTCTCAATAAAAAAACACTCTGCTCCCATTTGTACCTGTAAGCTCGCTTTCATTTCTCACACTTGTAACAGTTATTCAAGCTTCCAAATTGCCATCGAGAGTACAGCTCCCTTCTTCTAATTTCTCTGCTTTTCTCTCCTACACCACGAAAAAAATCTCCTTCTCCTTTCAAACTTATCTCTTCTCTTCTTAGTATCCCTGCATCTCTTTTAGTTTATCTAAGTCGTTCTGATCACAAAAACTAATAAATATATATTTAAAAACAAATTTTCTAAAAAGCTAAAATGCAACACTATTTTTTTTGTAAGTCTTTTTCATTGTTTTTCCAATTGTGCAGCTGCTAAATACAATGACGGATATTCGAAAGTTAATAAGAGTTACTATCCTTACATATTAAAAATGGAGCACAGCTAACTGATTAATTAATTGTGGTTTGTGTGTTACAGCTGTAGTGTGAAGGTGAGGAAACGCGCACACACACACACACACACACACACACACACACACACACACACACACACACACACACACACACACACACACACACACACACACACACACACACACACACACACACACACACACACACACACACAGCCTGAGAATGTGTGATAATAGAAACACCTGAAGAATCATAATTGCACAGGACATTGTTGCCCTCCAGAACGTTTATGTACAATAGAGTTTCAGGTTTGCTAATGTAGCAGATGCTTTAATCCAGTGTAGTGACTACTCTGTTGACTTCTCCAACGGCTTGGATCAATGCTGGAGATAGACATGTAGGTGAGAAACTAATGACAAGTGGACGAAATGTAGAAACACATACAAGATACACACACAGTTTGTATGTGAGTGTGTGTGTGGCTGTTACACACAGTGATGTGACGTGATATGATAGTGTGACGAGACGCAACAGTGTGTAAATGAATGAAGCTAACTGCAGTGTGCACCTTTTTCTCTCCCCCTCCTTCCCATGTCTGCCTGTCCAGATTCAACACACTGATAAACAGAACCACCTGTGTCATCCATCCATCCATCCATCAGTCCATGTCTCCGTCCATCACTCCATCAAGTCTCCGTCTCTCCCCCTCCTCCCTGGGCTCTTCAGGTTCTCCGGTGGACTGATGGACAGGCGGGCTGAGTTTAACGCTATGCTTAGCTGCTAACGCTGGGCTTGACTAGGACAGACTGTCTGGGCTTGGCAAAGCTAAAGCTAGGCAAGACTAGCGTCAGGCTAAGCTAACGCCGGGCTGGGCTAGGCTACCTACTGAAGAGCGAGTGGAGCTGGTGCTGATGGCTGTAACACTGGCTGCTGCGAGGCGACTCGGTGCGATCCATCACCGTCTGGAACCAACCGGCCACATCCACCTCCAACACCTCGTAACGGCGGATGAAATTATGCTCCTGGATGACGGAGACAGACAAAGAGATACAGAGGAAGGCAGACATTTCAGTTACAGTTGACCATTGGGTAATTCGGATGCATCTCAACCAAATGTTTGTTGATCATTATGACTGGTGTCTTACCAGCAGCGTGTGGTATTTTGGCCTTTTTCTGTGATCCTTTGTGAGGCTGTGAATTTTAAAAGATACATTTTAAGGCAAGTTAAGACAATTTTATTCATATTTGCACATTTCATTACATGGAAATTAAACTCTCTTTACATGAAAGTGCATATAGCAACAGTGACAACAATACAAGAACAAACTAGGATTTCCAGCTCTGCCAACCAGTCAAGTTGTAGTTTACATCCATGTCTGTCCAGACTCATAATATATGGCGTGAGGACTTTAAAGCTTTAGTGCGTAACTTTTTATATTAATGAACATCCGGTACATTCAAGCCATTGCCAAATGAGTTGCTACAAAGCTAATTAAGACTATCAGCTCCACAAAACTCTCTCTGTATTTCTCAGTATGGCTATGTTCAGAAGATTGTGTCGTCCTGTGACTTTTCCGCTCAGAAACTCGAGTGAAGATTTTTTTTGAATCCTTCGTGTCCTCCTTGGCTACTAGCAACTGCATGGAGGAGGGGGGTAGGGGGCGGTGCGGTAGTGTTAATTTCGTCAGACAAGACAAGACTAAATATGTTTGTCAACGACTTTTTTTTCCATGACTAAGACGAGACGATGACGAGACCGCGCCGATGTCCAAAAACACTGACTAAGACTAAATTAACATGCATTATTGTTGACGAAAAAAGACGAGACAAATTTTTTTTGCATAAAATAAAAACTAAGATAAAATCTCTCTTTATTTTCGTCTACAATCGTCTCTATTTTTTCATCATGAGATAGAATATTCAGCTGTTACCGAGACCCAATGCTACGGCACCGACAGGTGCCCTAACGACCGTTATCTACCAGACCTAATAGCAACGCAGATTTTGGTGCCACTTAAATGCCTGCGCTTCTCTCTGATGCTCCTAAACGGACGTTAGAGTCAACCGAAACATCGCTGCACGGGGTGCTAGTTAACACTACACTCGGCAGCAGGTAACGTTAGCATGCTGTTAGCTAGCAGTTGGAGTAAACACGGTTACAATGCGGACAGCTAAACGGTGTAAAGGTTTTGTCTCTATTTCACTGAAAAACAACACATATGTTGCGTTCACTTGAAATACGCCTCGCCAGTTTCGTGCTGCATTTATTTTAGTGTAAAATATCCCTTTTGCCGTGCAGTGGTTGTTTTTGTCGTTTACTGGTGAAATAAGGAAGAGGCTCAATATTTATATAACTTTATATAATTTATTTATTTGTATAACTATTTGACTGAAATGGTTATCAGAAATAATTTATTTAAAAAAAAGACAAATGTTTTGACTAAAACTTGACTAAAATGGCGAGACTTTTAGTCGACTAAAACTTGACTAAGATACCTTGAGTTCTCTTTTGACTAAAACTAGACTAAAATGACGAGACTTTTAGTCAACTAAAACTTGACTAACAAAATGTTTTGGCACAAGACTAAGACTAAATTAAAAAAAGGTGACAAAATTAACACTACGGTGCGCGGTCACAGAAGGCTTGTATCTTGTGGACGCGCCGACAGTTTTGTTGTCATTACTTAGAATTCCTCATGGGGGAGACAGAAACTACGCACTATAGCTTTAAAATAATTGAATAGAAGGTATTAAGTGCTTTTTGGGGCGAAACCTGAACCCGTCATGCACAGAAGATCTATTTAATCACCAGATTACCACAGGATTAGTGTCATCAATTCAGCATCCGACAAATGTCTCCGCTTCTGTTCCTGAGTTTTGGCGCTGAATAATGGCCAGTAAAGCGTTTTGATTTGATGCCACAGTGAAGTTGACCTTCATTTAATTTTATTCTATTAAGATTAATGATCCCGCAAGGGGAAATTACATTTTTTTTTGCCTCTGTTGTTAGTTATTACACACCGGTTCTTATTAGACATTTGTGTAAAAAGTTAATTAGTGTATGAATTCTTGAGTTTTGGTCAAAAATGTGTTTTGTGAGGTCATATGACCTTGACCTTTAACCACCAAAATCTAATTTGTTGATCCTGAGGAATTTGAAGAAATTCTTTCCAGGAGGTCCTGAGATATCTCATTCACAAGAATGGGACGGACAGTTGGACCGGGAAACACAATGGCTCCGCCAGTGCTTTGTTTTAACAACGCTCGCTCTCTTCAGTCACTCTCTGGGTCGCTCGACCATATACTGTGCTCGCGGGTGCTCGTTGAGCCTCCGGGCCGGTTCAGACCGCTGCAACCTTTCCCTGCAACGCTCTAAATCGGTTTTGTTGCGAATCTTTTAAGCTTTTAATAAATCTTTTTAAAGTGGGTAAATAAATCCAACCACTAAGTGACAAATTTAAGTTTCACTTTCCATGATCTGTGACCGACGGTCGACCCCAGCCACATGATTCGACGATCAGTCGATAAGACTTCTGATTCGACTATGAATATTCTTAATCGGGGACACACCTAGTTGATATTCTCTACCAGTGTGCTTTTTAATCCATGCGTCTAAGTTGAAAAGATATTCAGATGATGGCGCTCAACACACAGAACGGTATTATTCATTACAAAGACTATAAGGTCTGCATAAAAGAAACCAAAAAAAAATAACAAAAAACACCAGGACATTTACACACACCCTACCCGTACCAAGGCCAGGAACATTTTGAGAAATCACAGTCTGGGTCGGGCCCAATCGGATTCAGGCAGAGAATCAAACCTCTGACACATGCACGTATAAGTAAACATGTAAAGCCTGATAAAACATTTTCAGTTTACTCTTGTACGTGGAGACAGTTGTGATAGATTTCAGGTCATCAGGCAGTTTGTTCCAGAGAACAGGACCAAAGTAGCTAAAAGCACCTTCACCAGAACTGAATCTTATTCTATGTCCAGTTAGAAAACCATCATCTGATGACCTGAGAGCTCTGACTGGATCAGTTTTAGAGTGAGATTAGTACTCACCAGTCTTTGACGAAGGACTGGAAGTCCAGGGAGAAACCCATGCCGAGGGGCAGCAGAGGAGGATCTTCCTGCAGCACTTTGGTCAGAACCTCAAAGTCTGTCTTGCAGTTCTTGTAGGGAAACTGTCCCGTGGCCAGCTCCACCTAGAGGACACAAGGACACATTAACTCATCCACTGTCAATAAGCAGCACCACCTCGTCCTATATGCTTATAATGAATTGTGCATAGGGCCATGTAATCCCCCAGGCGGCCTATGCTGCTGCCCATGGATTTATTTTTTACCCAAACATAATAATAGTAATAATAACCTCCAACCAGGAAGTTCTTTTTTTTACTAACAAGGAAGAAAACTAGTAATTTATAATTAATTGTTCTTGGCAGTGTTTTTATCCATCCATGTTCAGTGCATGTTCTGTGAGTTCCCTTCTCTAACTTGAACGTGTTATCAGGTAACCACTCTATGTTCACAGCTGCAGAATAATGGATGAAGCTACAACTGGAATTTGAGATGAGGCAAAAAATCCCTGACTTCAATTAAAAAAAAAAAAAATTATGGCTTTCAAACTTCATGATAAGCTAGCAAGCTCCGGTTGTGAACGGTGGTCTGAGGTCAGCACATCAGAGCACTATGATAACAGTTAAAGACTATATGCTAATGTCATACAACAAATGTTGAGCTGCTTTATCTTATCGTGCAAATATCCACGTCATACTGATGGAAATGAAAACTACAGTTGCTCCTTGAGTTTTTAGGCCATGGTCCTCCGTCATCACGCTGTGCATTACAACTGTTTTAATATGCATGATTTTGAGATGTGTTGCATATTTCTTCCATTTTGACACATTTGAAAATGTTATGTAAACATGTAAATAATGCAATTTTCTTACTGCAATGAAATGTAGAAAAGAAATGCTCAAATGTGACAGTTCTTACGAGTTCTTATGGCACCCCAGGATTGCTCAGCACCTACTTTAAGAACAAGTACACTTATTTTATGGTAATGAAATGAAAGCCGTTTTACCAGAGAGATGCCAAGGCTCCACACGTCTGCTCGGATGTCATAGTCAGGTTTGGTGGGATCTGGAGGGTCTATTCTCTCAGGCTGAAAGGATTCAAGAACAGGAAACACTCTATTCAGGGAATCAGTGTGTGTCATACGTCTTTTTTTTTTGTATTGTGTTAGACAGGAGGTGGTAACTTTGTGTGTGAGATACTTGTAGATTTTTGAGTGTCGACTGTGTGGGTTTTCACTCACCGCCATGTAGGCAGCACAACCGGCGCTGCGGGTCTTGGCCTTGGAGTCAACGAGGCGTCCGCTGATGCCGAAGTCGCACAGTTTGATCTGACCTTTAGCGTCCAGGAGGATGTTGGAGGGTTTGACGTCTCGGTGGATGACACCGTGTTTCTCTTTCAGGTAGAGCAACGCCTTCACTATCTGGAGCAGAAACATACACACAGGAAGAATATGAGAACAACACAATCAAGTGAGCAGTGTTGTACACTTTCCCATCTGTGCGTTTCTCCCACTTACTGCCACTGTCATCTTTCCAAGGATTCGCTCTGGGATGGGGCCCTGGATTCTCTTCTTCAGCTTCTCAGCACACGTTCCCATCAGCTCCATGGCAATGAATACATCCGTCTGTACACGAATACAACACACATATTCATCCAGCCTTTAGCAGTTAAGGTCAGGGGTAGGGCTGTGTATTGGCAGGAATCTGCCGATACGATACATATCATGACACAGGGGTTACAGTCATGGTTATGACTCAATATACATACATATATAAATACTTAGGAACCATCATTGACAGTAAATTATCCTTTGAGAGCAACACAGATGCAGCCTGTAAAAAGGCCCAACAGAGACTTTTCTTCTTGAGGAAGATGAAATCATTTAGCGTGTGCAGGACTCTGATGACTTTGTTTTACCAGTGTTTTATTGAATCAGTCTTGACATTTTGTATCGTGGTGTGGTACAGTGGTCTTCCAATGACCAATAAGCATAAGCTAACAAAGCTGGTAAATGTAGCGTCTAAGGTGGTTGGGGTACAGTTATCACAGCTGCAACACATATTTGATAGACGGGTCAGGGGTAAGGCTAACCAAATTTTAAACTGCCCTGATCACCCACTTTTTGGGGAGTTTAATTTGCTCCCCTCAGGTCGCCGTTTTAGGCTGCCTATGTTAAGAACTAAACGTGCCAGGGATTCTTTTATTCCTGTGGCTATTAGGAACCTGAATTCACTTGAGTGACATCATTGGATTTTTTATATAGAAATGTTCTTATTTATTATTTTATTTTCATTACTGTTCATTATGATATATTGACCAGTGTACTGTCCAATTGGATCTTGTCACTGGTTTTGGGGAAGGTGCCTCTATTGAAGGTGTTGATGTGTGTCCTGTGCTGTGTTTATAATGTTGCTTACACATGTATGTGTGTGTTTTTGGATATCCTGCTGCAAATCAAATTTCCTTTTCTAAGGATAAATAAAGTCGAACTTGAACTTGAATATACAGTATTGCAATATAATATTTTATAATAATATTTTTAATGAGGTCAAGTTCCAAAAATTGGTCTCAATACAATGAAATGGCTACTATGGGGACTAACATAATCACACATGAATACAATTAAGCTCATTACATCCACAAGAGTCTCAGCTTTCCAGTAATACCCAATTTATGCAACTCAAAGACTGTTTAGGGGCTGCAGTATGCAGAACACATTTGTACTGCATGAGAAAAACTGCATGTTTTTTTGCTCCAAACTGCATTTTCATTCACATATCTTGAGGTGAGAGGTCAATGGACTCCTGTGAAAATGGCCCTTCCAGATATTTTCTTACACCCCTATTCAGGAGGTACCACAGGGGAGTCCATGGACGTACAGTATAAGGGTAAAAGCAGTCACATTGCATGCTAATATACTTTACTTCTGCCCTACTATTTTGTTAAGAATACAGACGGTATGTATTTTGGGGACACTCACGTTGGTAACTATGGCGCCGTAGCACTGGATGATGTAAGGGCAGTCATGACTCTTCAGCACCACATCCAGGTCCATCAGGATCCTCTTGTTCTCATCCTTGTTTCCTGTACGACGCATTTGCTGGTGTCGCGCGCACACACACACACACACACACACACACACACACACACACACACACACACACACACACACACACACACACACACACACACACACACACACACACACACACACACACACACACACACACACACACACACACACACACACACACACACACATTACTGACAGCATTTGAATGTATGAAACACGCACACAATGCTGAGTGTGTAAAAAACAAGCCATTAGAAAATCACAAAACAAAGACTCCCCTGGTGCGCAGATTGACTGCCTGGTTGTTTAACAGCTCGGAACTCTACAATTAAGTCATCTTTTAAATAGGTGGGTTGTTATGTGGTGTTATTACTGCCACTGTGTTGGTACACTAGTCACAATTAAAGCAGAACAGAAACAGAAAATTTAGAGAGCTAAGTCGGAGTCAGTTAGCATTAAGCTCCTGCTGTATTTTGATCATGTTGACTAATGTTTAAGAGGTTATGTCTTCATGATCCCTGCAGGGAATTCCTTTCTTTTATTTTAAAAATAAGCCATGTTTGTTTCGATCATCAATTTTACAGAACACAATGCTCGTATTAAGGACACTTATGGCACTCCAAATGATCCTGGCTACCTGTCAAAAACAAATGTTGTCTAAATGCTGCTGTTGTTTATCAGAAACCCATCTTCTCAATAATTTTTAGCACAGCTTAAACATTCTAGCCACAAACACCAGCAGCTTACAAGGAATGCTAACAATCAATCATGCCAATTAATTCATTAATGTAAATTATGTCTTCCCAAACCTAAAACAAATGATCGGAAACGCACTGTTCTGTACAGCGTCTCCTCTGATTGAAATACATTACTAATAGAAAGAGCTTTAAACTAGAAGTGACATATAGTTTAGGTAATATGGTAATATTTCTTGGGCCTGTCTCTTAGCTCGTTCTGGGTTACCAATTCCGTTCTATTTTAAAGGAACACGCCAACTTATTGGGACTATAGCTTATTCACCGTATCCCCCGTTGATACATACCCTTCTCATCTCTGTGCGTGTTGTAACTCTGTGTGACGCCCCCAGCACTAGCTAAACCTAGCGTAATCGGTTCCAACTAGCCTACTGCTCCGAATAAGTGACAAAATAACACCAACATGTTCCTGTTTACATGTTGTGATTTGTATAGTCACAACGTGTACAAATAACAAGGTCACTATGCTTTTACTATCTAGTAATTGTTGACTCTATTACTCCAACTCTGCTCCTCACCACAGGGCTTCAGGTGCTGCTAGCAAATCACTCCACCCAAGTAGCAGAAGTAGCAGTGCTTTGCCTTTCTGAGAATATAGTTCCCAGTATGTATACGGTTAGAAGTACGGGTGGGGGGAAAAAATCAATACAGTATAGTACCGCAATATTTTTCGTGGCAATACTGTATCGATACACAGACGCCAAGTATCAATCTTTTATGATATATGTGTTGGTCAGTCTGTCTGCTTGACAATCCCATTTTGCAGCAATAAAATTGAAGTGAGATGAACAAACAGAGAAATGTATCTTTTTCGATAAAACAACATTTTCCTTTGGGGGCATCATTTGAAATTGGGAAAAATTTGAAGTTGGAAAAAAGGTAATACATTGCAATATATCACAGAATATTGCAATATGTTTAAAATCGCAATAATATCGTATCGTGACATAAGTATCGTGAGGCCTCTGGTGATTCCCACCCCTAGTTAGAAGATGGCTGTGTCTCATGTGACCTTGTTATTTGTACACCCTGTACAACATGTAAACAGGAACATGTTGGCGTTATTTTGTCACTTATTCGGAGCAGTAGGCTAGTTGGAACCGGTTACCTCCAGGATCTGTGCTAGGCTTAGCTAGCGCTGGGGGCAGAGTTACAATACACATGGAGATGAGAAGGGTATGTATCGACTAACTTTGGTGGTTACTGTGAATAAGCTAAAGTTCCAATAAGTCGGCGTGTTCCTTTAAAGTAACTGTGCTATAAAATATTATATTTTTGATGCATTTCATAGTCCTCATTTTATCATTTTCTTTCTTTCTATGTGTTGTGTGAACAGTGAACAGATGAGTGCATAAGGGTCTTACTTTGACAGCGATGACATGGCCGGTCTTCTTGAATCGCACTTTAAAGACCTGTCCACAGGTCCCGCTGCCGATCTCCCCCTCACTGATCAGGTCCGTCACCTCCGCTGGATACCGCTGTGGACGGACAAGGAGGCACAACCACAGACAAAACAAGACTTCAGATCATTCTCAAAATATTTGTATTACTGGTTCAAATGTTAGTTGTTTTTATGCAAACTCTCCAAGCTGAAAATAGATGAGAGGCCAGTTCTGATTTTCTGCTTTGTAAGAAGTAATAATCTCCCCAGTAAACCCCTCTGGGCCACTTAGTCATAAACGTTTTGATGTGTAATTAAGCTGCTCCCCCATTGGCCAAGTCTGAGAATACCAGCACACAGTGGGGCGATGCATTGTGTCTCTGCTTCGTTAAAATTGAATCACCAGTGACTGAGATGCTGTGAGTGACGTCTGATCGAGTGCTTGATGTAGCAACCTCTCTGGGCTAATGAGAGGAAGTAAAAACAATCTGGAGTACAGCAATGAGTCAAATCATTTTCCCCAGCATCTTCAAACCTTGACTGGCTCAGGATGCGATACTGGACCAGAGGGCTTTAGGAGGGAGGAAAAACAAACAAAACGAAGCCAACCCATTCTCTATCTCGAATTTATCTTGGTAGACAAAAACAACACACATCTCACTGTTTTTGAGTTTTTATAATAATCGGTTTATTGTCAAAGAGAAAACAATGCCAGAGAGGGCTGTTGTTTTACTTGATAGAGATTCTCTTCTCTGCTCCAAGACACTTGTGGTAGTGGCGTGTATGTTTGCTTTCATAGGGTTTTAACCTTGACCCGGTTTAACAATGGTCTCCCTTACTGTACCAGCCGACCTGCTTTTTCATCGTAGTGAAATAGATTCTTTCTGAATACTGAGGAGAACCAACAAGTGTTAAAAATACTTATGTGTTAAGAAACTCATTTAGAACTAAGATAGGGATAAATCTGGCTTATTTAATATTTCTTTTATTGTCAATAAGTCCCAAGAAAAGGCAAAAGACCAACAATGTGTTACTTTCCTATTTTCCTACTCCGTCTATAGTGCTCATCTTCCACCTAAATGTCCTAAAGCAACTGCAACAGTAGTTTAAAGCTAATGTTACTCAAACAGGAGGAAATCGTACATTTGTTGGGGACTATTTTCAGCTGTGTATTAATACAAATGTATAGCTCTTGGGAGTATTTACAGCAGCAGGACCGAGTATGCGGGACTGATTTAAAATAAACTACAGTGCCCATGTTCATCGTAATGAAGGAACACGTCATCCAGTGGAATAAAGAATAGGATATATCCGACTTAATAGAACATGTTAGTTGGTTTTGGTCTTTTGACCATAAGAAACGTTTCAAATATGGCCTGCCTGATGACCTCTCACCCTGGTTTAAGTTATGTAATGTGTGACATGTAGGAGATTAACATTTCCAGACTAGAGAAACTCAACATGTATCACATCTCACCTGACCATCGATCTTCAGGTAACCCGTCTGTTTCATAATCTCCTGCAATTTCTGGTCGATCTCTGCACTGTGGGTACAAAACACACACAATAACACACAAAGTGAGGGAGTGTAAATGCTACATGAAGTATGTTTTAGTGTGAATATCCATAGCAAGATAAGAGTGGATGCATTTGTGTGTGTGTACGCGTCCACATACTTCTCTAAGCTTTTCTGCAGGCCGTATGGAGGCGTGGGCAGGGTGAGCATGTGTCGCGGGCGGCTGGGGTAGGGGTGGTGCTGAGGGGAGCTCTCTGAAGATGATGAACGGCTGCCTCCATCATTGGCCAGCGGCAGCTGGAGCGCTGGGGTGGGGGACATGACACATTAGAAACAGAACCAATGGTACAGTGCGTTTTGCACCCGAGGCCAGCATGCCAGAAGGTGTAAGATGACTATGTTTATTCATGCATTCGCTGACTCATCATTTTAGTGGTTTAAAGCTGTTGTGCACCATTAGAGAATATGATAATACGTATATTATTATTTGTGATTTATTAGCTTTCTTTAACAAATGTCTCTCTGACTTTGTATTTCCTTGTTAAAAATCTGGGCTTCAGATTTTCTTTTTATACAAATCAAAGTGTCTGATGAGAAAAGAATGTGCTCTATCATATCCTGTTTAGTACCGACTGAAAATGACTTCCCGTGAGAGACAAATGGAAACTAGCTTTGGCGAGGTCAAATAGTTCTTTCACTGGAGCCCTGCTATCTTGACCCTGCGTAGTATTTAACCACCATATGAACTTGTTTTTATTTCCCCAAAGTCACAGCTTTGTTTTTGTTTTGCTGACGTCCCGACCTAACGTTAAAACAAACAGGACGGTTATCTCAAAGCAAAAGCAACACAATTCTCAGGCAGGGAGGGACATCACAGGGTTAGCCTGCAGCCTAGGAGGTACAGTTTAGGGATGTAGAGCTCCACAGTTCGTTCTTAAAGGAAAACTATGGTTTATAAACATTTGGGTTTTCTATTATTAGCTGCAGCCATTAGTTTTATTAGTTATGGCAGCATTGTCCACACTAAAATGACTGCTGGGATCTCAGAATGCACATGACACAAAACACACGACCAACAACGAAAAAGTACAATCAGTTGATCACACAGGTTAACTTATAAACAACCCAACTGTTTATTTGGAGGAAAAACCAAAAAGTGAGAGCACATTTAATGTTGTTATTAATCCCTCATTGTACAGGACAACTGGGAGTGTTCACAACCACGGAAAAAAAATTGTTTAAAGTTGAACCAGAGAGTCAATCTGTGAAATGTAACGGATGTTAACAGACAGTTTGAGTAATCATTTTACGATTAACTTTTGTTTTCTCCATCAAATACGTGTGGCTAAGTTGTGTATTTTTACAACCTGTGTGATCATTTAACCGCTTGCTTGTGCATCTTTAGCAATGTCGCCATGTTCCAAGATGTCCGAGATGTATTTTGGTGAGTAGTACAATGTTATCGTAACCGACAGAACTGATGGCCGAAATAATGAAAATAAAACCCAAGTTGTAATAAACCGTAATTTGACACTGAATATTAGCCACACAAAAGAGACTCAGCCTGATTGATACCCCTCAATGGCTTTATAACCCTGGATGTTGCAACATGCTTCTTGCCCCGTAGGTCTAAATCATGCATTCAAGGACATGTTCAAACTCAGCTGACCTTGACGTAGCAGGTGTATGTGCAAGCAAGCACTGACTAATTTTGGACATGGAAGATAACATGGAGATGTTATAGAACTTCAGGAGAACAATCTAAAGTAGTATTAGCACAAACCAAGTCATGCAACCAAATGCTCAGACTATGACTATGAACACCAAGTGTGGCTTCAGAAAAGTTGAAATCCCTGCTTATTATATAACTCACACCAGCAACTTTTTAATGTTCGAAACCAGTTTGCAAAACATTTAGGAGGACCATGCAGCGGTTAATATTATCATTAACATTATTATAGTTTTTGTAGCAGAAGGCTGGCAGCTCTTCTGAGAGTGCCAGCAGGTGTTTATATCCACGAGTCACCTGTGGATGGATCGGCCTGTAAGGGGAGAATCAGTTAGTGAAGGGGAGGAGGTGTTAGTATGGAGAGGAAGAAGGACTCAGGCAGTCTCTGGCACAGATTGCATCTCCATAGCTCGGCTGGCTCCAGATGGACGGATGTGAGCATAGACGGGTAGAGAGCGCAAGGAGATGGGGAGACACATAAACACACACACACACACACACACACACACACACACACACACACACACACACACACACACACACACACACACACACACAACATACTCGCAGGAACTGCTGCACCGCTTCCAGCTCACACAGTTCTGCTGCAAAAGGAAGGGGGAGCGGGGGGGGGGATGCCAGAAGATGAATAACAGAGAAACAACATCAAACAGAGAGAGAGTGAAAGATGGGGGAATTTCGGCCAAAACTGCATAGCAGAGTAAGCTGGAAGTCAGTCAGTCAGTCTCGGACATTAAGTCCTCAGTCGCCACACAAAGAAAACAGAGAGGGAGAGAGCAGCCAGAGTGTTCACAGCACTCCTGCAGACGGACCAGTGGGGATGCTAGATTAGAGACGGTGTCGGACAAAACACAACCCAAAACATTGTATCGTGCAGAAAAGCCACATGCACCGCGATTCTCTGCCTACAGCAAAACGAAGGTTAATCATCTGACACACGTCCACACGCACACTGTGAACATCAACACACACCAACACTGCCCTGCCACTGGCACAGACAGAGAGAGGAGTCAGAATGGAAAGATGGAGAGAGGATGTGATTTGAGGGGAGGTGTAAATAACTGCTGGGAGAAAATATCAGAACTGGTCAACAACTGGTTTCACAGACATGGACTTCTACCCCTCAGTGGAGGTTGGTCTTCAGAAATTAAGTGTGTGAGAGAAAGTATGGGTCTTCTTCTGGCATGTTAAATGTTGTGGTTAATCTGTGTCTCTAAAACCAACCTTGTCAACTGATGCCAACAAAAGTTACTTCTTATATGTTACTTAAAAGACAATTCAGTCGATCTGGCTGAAATACAATGTGCCCCTGTATTTGCTGGAGAGAGTAAACTGAATTTTACAGCCACTTGTTAAAGGCATAAGAAATCTTTTTTCCACACAGTCTGTCCTTTTTAGACTATTATTACACTGGATGTAAAATAACATGGATAAAATTGTTACAAAGATAAACATGAGTAATTACAGTAAGTGAAGTAGTAGCATTGAAAGCCTATTAGGCTCTACTGGCAGGAGTAAAACAAAGGAAAGTTAACTAGTGTAGAAAATGTAGGGAACTGCCTGCGTTTTTGTCTGATAGGATTAAAAAAATAAGAAAGACAAATATGAGGGACGAGGGGATAGAAGGTGAAACAGGGAATACAGGTGTTGGGGAGGGGGGGGGGAGAAAGAGAGGTGCAGTGGCAGAGAGAGTGGATTAAATGATACCTGCACGCTGGGAAGGGGCTGGAGCAGGACTGAGCTGGATCACGATGACTAGACAGAGGAAAGAAAATATACACACACACGCACATTACTGCACTGTTACACTGAGACGATCACACACGCACGCTCCATCATATCATCACAGATAGGGAAAAAAACACTTTATTCTATCTTTTTCTTATTGTCAATAAATTCTACGAAAAGACCAAAATCAGCAATGTGCTAGTCCATCTTTCAATACTTTCCGACTTCCAAACCCTGTCTGTGGCACTCAGCCCCAAGTCCACTGGTTATGGACTGAAGTCATAAATCTTTAGAAACAGGTCACAAATATATAATTACATAAATAAATAAAAAAGTGGGATACACCTACTAGAAACTCAGAGTATCTGCTGATACAAAGTACCGACCCGCTAACACAGGTCTCTTTTTCCCAAAAAATGTATTTGTATAACTCAGTGCGTGGAACTTATTGGGATCACTTAATGTAAGCTAACTAAAAGGATGGGATTGCTGGTGAAAGAGAAATGGCCCAATGACCACCATTTGATGATGATGGAAAAGACTGAATTTTATAATGACATTAAAGACAAAAACTGTATTTAATGGAGTTTGGTAATATCATGGTTATTACCCAATCAACTAAAATCAGGTCAGTGTCGGATTGGAGCGTTACTAGATATTGGTCTACGTCACAGAGGAATAAACCAGGCTTTGGATACACAGTCAAAACATGGTTTTGGTCTTTTCATGAGATTTGGTGACAATAATAAAAAAATACAGCACCAGCCTTTCCTTCAACTAATTCACAATACAGACAGCTGACGTAACCTCACAAAACATTTTAAAAAGAACAGAAAGGGAAAAGAAGCAGGTTTGTGGTCAATGTCTCTCAAAGCTCATATGAATAGACAAGTGATGATCTGTAGGAAAGAATGATCTTTGAACAGCCAGTGAGTGAATAGGGTTTCTTATATTGTTGGCTACCAGTTTGAAAAGCCCACTATGTTAACCTAGTAAGATAATAAAGAGCTTTCTGTCTCCACCACAGTGTTTATTTCACTGTTACACATCAGTCAGCACAGGTATGTTGCAGACTCCCCTGTTGAACTAGCTGTTCTGTTTGCTTGAGAGTTTTCTCCTGCAGACGGTTCAAGTGCCCAAACATTACTGTTTCACCAGTTCTTACAACACTCACTTCCTATTCACTGAAAACTGTGAGGGACTTTATTGGAACTCCCTGCCTGAGGATCTCAGACTGGCAATCACAGTATCTTCCTTTAAGTCCCTTTGTAAGATTCACTGCAACCTTTTCAACAAAGGTTCAATTATCAAGCTTTTTCTTAACAGATGGTATTTGTTGTAACTATTTATATTCTTGTATATTGTTATATCTTAAGTGCTGGATCTTATATACCTCTATCTTTTATTGTAAAACAATTTGTAACTTTCTTTTTAAAAGGTGCTATATAAATAAAGCTATTATTGTTTATGTCAATAAGTCAGCAACAGACTGGAATTGAACAAGTATATGTTAAGTATAAGTTTCTTTCAATCTTAATTTTATTGTATTTATTAAAATGTTAACTGCTTGTTTTTATTTGTATCCTACTATGTAAAGCGTCTTTGGGGACTTCTAAAAACGCTATATAAATCTGGTGTATTATTTAGTAGTAACGTTAGTTTATATCGCATAACAACATAAGGGTTGGTAACGCTAGCTAGATCTAATAGCTTCCACATATTAGCGTCTGTTTCGTCAAGGGTCAAAACTGGCAGTGAAAACTGACTTTGCCGCAGGAGTCACGCAAGCAAACACACTGCTTAACACGTATGTGAAACTATAGCTAAGCTGGGAATAAATGGCACCTCCATATGATTTTAGGTTTAGGCTGAACACTAGCTACATCAAATGTTTAGATTGACGCTGGGCCTGCCACCGACTATCACTCAGATTGTGTTAGCCTAGCTGGTTTGACAGAATCAGAGCAGATTTCGGGACGTGCCTGCCAGCTAGACATTTCATGACAGCGCTGAATTTTTTTTGTTTTTTTCCTTTACTAACTTTAGAAATTGTCCCACTTGTTAAGTTAGCATTTTACAGTAAAATCAACCGAGCAAGCTGAGTCGGTGTTTGTTTATGTAGCTAGCCTGTTAGCATGTCGTAGCACGGAGCAGCAAAACACCGCCACTCCGTCCCTCCTCCCTCCGCCTCTCCGATCTTTACCCCTGCTATTCTGCCTGTTACCGACTCCCCGGTCCTCCCGGGTGGACACTCACTTGGCCTCGGACGAGGTCGCTGCGGACTCATGTCGATGTTAAGGTCGATTCTCCGGCGAGCGTCTTCATTTTCCTGCTTTAGTTTCTCCTCGATTCGCGACAGCCTCTGCTCCAACGACGACATCTTGAAAAATTGAGCACCATGTAGTTCCCAGCAGAGCTCTCGACTCCCCTCTCTGGCAAGCAGGCTGGACCAGCAAAACACACACACACACACACACACACACACACACACACACACACACACACACACACACACACACACACACACACACACACACACACACACACACACACACACACACACACACACACACACACACACAATGTGACCAAAGTCATACCTTTACAATTAATAGTCATTTAACGTTACCCATTTCATACTGTAGTGGGTATGCGTGCAGTTTGGTGTCCCAATAAATTCCCTATGGAAGATGGGTTAGGGCTAGGGTTAAGGGTTAGGCGTTCAGTCATAAACCCGCTGATGGTATCTTTGGCACACTCAGTTTTTGGAAAATAATTTGGGACACTAAACTGCACCTATACAAGTGGTTATTATTATGGGCCAGGGTCTGAAGAGGAACATTGTAAAATCCACGTAAATTGATTTCAATGGAAACAAGCAGTAGACTTACTTGTTATGGCGCCTTGGACCATTTATCATAAGGTCTTCAACAGCAGAGATGGTTTGCTTAGTTTGAATGGACTGTCTATGTTTAAACAAAATCATCTTAGCTTTTAACATATTCAGTGACAACTGAGGAAATTCCATTTGCAGAATAAGCTATGTACGGCGGAAAGCTCCAGAACAAGTAAGTAGACAATGAGTTGAGCTTGTTTTGTTAAGTTTAGGTAAGTACTTTGATATGATGCACTGTGGCCATGCGGGCAAGTAAATGTTTAAGTCCAAAGCTGAAACGATTAGTCAATTAATTTAGTCAATTGATGAAAAATAATCTGCAACTTTTTTCATAATTAGCCAAACATTATCTGGTTCCAGCCTCTGAAATAATTGCTATTTTTCTCAGTTTTATATCATAGGCCTTTTTTTTTTTTACTGAAGACATTTTGACAAAGCACAGGTGTAATAATTAAATATGGCTGAATTCCATTTAGCTGCTTCAGTTTCAGGGTCTTCAGGGTATTGCTTGTTTACTGGGACACTTGAATAACAAAGCCATCGTCAATGTTATTAGTAAGTTACTACTTAAATATCTTTGGGTTTTTGTAGGCTACTCTTAATCGGACAAAACTAGCAATTTGGGATGCTTGTGAGATTTTTTATACTCTGACATTTTATAAAATAAGAAATTAGTATAGAGTAAGAGATAATGAAAATATTTGTTAGTTGCAGCTTCATATTTTACCATTACAAACCATCCTTCAATAATAATAATACTAAAAAAATGTCACCAATGGTGTCCAGTAGTGACAACAGACATCTCTGCTGTCACTGTGATTTGATAATACCTGAATAGTAGAGGGACATTTGAGCACTTGCATATAAAAACACATTTTCCTCATGTATTGAAAATCTATTGTCTTATTTTCTCCCCTATGACATTTTGGTACTATTTTCTCTGATGTATGTATTTTGCTTCAACATATAACTTCAAGTGGTCTCTGAAATTTAATCGCTGAAGCAACATGTGTTGCTTTCACTGACTGTATACACACTGCTATGTTGTAAATGACATTCAGCACAGTGTGTATCCCAACTTGCAGAGAATGCATGTGGGTGTTGCACATTATTAAAAGGCAGAGAGGTTTCAATAGTTTAACATACCATCGCTGCAGTTATCCCTCTCTTGTGTTTTCCCATGAAAGACAGATTGGAACTGGCCTGTTTTACTTATTTTGGCTATACATACAGGCGACACGTTAAAGGTCCCATGGCATGAAAATTTCACTTTATGAGGTTTTTTAACATTAATATGAGTTCCTCCAGCCTGCCTATGGTCTAGCCTCGTGAGACCGTCCTGATCTCGCGAGCTCCAGTTTTCCACTCGCAGATCAGTCTGGCATCTTGAGGCAGAGAAAATTTGGAGCCGTTAGCCAAACAACCGGGCCAATCAGCGTTGGTTTTGAGGTGGGTTAGGTGGTGATAGACCGATGGTTTATCCAATCAGCTAACCAGTATTATCAGCCAATTCTGTTAGCCGCTCGCTAATGCTTTTTTTCTCTTGGATCCTTCTTTTGGAATATGGTCCGGGAACCTGAAATGGTGTCTTTTATTCCTAAATTCTCGTTACACAAATGGCAAATATCCTTTACCGACATGTTGCTTGCATGCTGAGCTTACGAGCTATGCTTTGCCTGCAGCAGCAGGGGCGGGCTTGTGGTTGTATTTTTTCACGCCCGTGGATCTGATTGGTTGATTTGGCCCATCTATCACCAACATAGGTGATAGACAGATGGTTCATCCAATCAAATAACTAGTATTCCGCCCCTTCCCAAAAGTTCTCCAACGGAAAGTTCCCAGATGGATATGCCGAGCAAATGCGAAGCAATCCATCTGGCGGAGTCAGGTTACCTATGGTCCCCCAGTGGCTAGAAATGGTGATAGGTGTAAACCGAGCCCTGGGTATCCTGCTCTGCCTTTGAGAAAATGAAAGCTCAGATGGGCCTGGAATCTTGCTCCTTATGAGGTCATAAGGAGAAAGGTTACCTCCTCTTTCTGTGCTTTGCCCGCCCAGAGAATTTGGCCCACCCATGAGAGAGAGACATCATGGCTTTCAAATGAGTAAAGTGGCAGTTGTTCAAGGCCACACCCCCACTCTCAACCTTGCCCCCCCCTCTCTCCTCCTCAATAGCTACAGACACAGAAATTCTAAAAGGTGTAGACACATATAGCCGACGGCCAACCGTTGACAGAAAACCCCATCGAGTCCCCGAGGTCCAAAAAACTGCCACAGAACAGACCAAAAAGACAAGACGCTAATCTGTAATGTCGCCCAAGAAATGAAAACCGGCAGCTGATTGGACGAACGCGTCACATGGGTTTTTCTCCGGAAATTCAGACCTGGACTGTCATGGCGGCCGTTTAGAATACGATCTCATATTGTACTAAAATAGTTTACTGAAACGTGTTTCTGAAAACATTTTAAGCGAGAAATAGGTCGTGCACTTGCTGAATCTGTCTTCATTTCAGCTCAACAAAGGTCAATTTAAAAGATTTTCATCAGATTTTGAGAGACTGTAGTCACCTCATTCCGCTCGTCATTTCCGGGTGAGTCCCGACGGCCCTGCCGCCGACCGAACACGTCAGGTCGGCCAAAATGAACTCCGACAGCCCCCCAGACGAACAACGGCACGGGACACACCGAACAGATTTGAGTCACTGACCTCGCCAGACTGTCCAACGGCCCATAATCGGCCTGATGTGTCCTGGCCTAAGGAAAGCTCATTGTGGGACTGGCTCTAGTGGCTGTGATTCTGCACCAAGGCTGAATTTTGGGAAAGAGACTTCAGATACAGTATTAGGAGACCACTAAGGCCTATATAAAAGCATCCAAAGAGCACCATGTCATGGGACCTTTAAATAAATACTATGAATCGATTAACCAGAAGTTGTTTTTCCATGAGTGATGTTTGCTTCTTCACAGGAGGTAAAAGGCCAGGATGCAGAGCAGCAAACATGGAGCTGGTTTAGGGATTCAGATCTGACACTTGAGCAGATGATGCAGTAAAGCTCTCTGACCTCGGGGTCACCGTCCTGAAACCCAAAGGAACCCAAGTAAACTGATGAATCTGACTGTTTTTGTGTTTAAATTAGGGTCATATCAATATCACAATGTTATTTTTTCTCTCCAATATTTATAATCACATTAAACAAGCTGATGTTCAACATAAATGTGTTCCACTGTTGTGGATGGATGTATTACATCATTATTAGTCTCGCTTTGCGAGACCTTCCTACACAGCGCTGCGGCGGAGGGTCTGGCTAGTCCACATTGCATTCCGGGATGGGAGAAAAACGTCCTCTGGTTTATTGGCATTTCTTTAAACCAATCACAATCGGCATGGGCTGCGCTAAGCTCCGCATGGAGCCGCTGCAAAATAGCCTCGGGAAGGAACTTGTTTTGGTGGAACGTGTACGTTCAAAAGTTGTTTAAGTCGTGGGAGAAAAAAAACTCAGATTGGACAGATAGTCCAGCTAGCTGTCTGGATTTACCCTGCAGAGATCTGAGGAGCAGTTAACCATAGTCCTCAGAAATCAACTGGAGTTTAAATTTCCCACAAAAAGAAAGTGGGAAGGAAACGGACATCGGCGAAAAGACATGCATCCGTCGTGGATATAGACTACATGATTATAGAGCTGAAAGATTAGTTGATTAGTTATCAATAGAAAATTAATCAGCAACAATTTCGATAACTAATTTATCATTTAAGTACTTTAATGAGCAGAAATGACTTTCCCTGTTTTTTCCCCTACTAATGTGAGGATTTGTAGCCGTTTTATGTCATTTTCAATCCATTATATTTGGGCCTTGGACTTTTGGTTGGACAAAACAAGCAAGAGACGCCTGGTTCTGGCAAGTTTTGATGAACAATTATATAAATCTTTTTCGACTAAACAATTAATCGCTTGATCCAACAAATAATTAAAAGATTCATCTATAATGAAAGTAATCCATAATTTTTTATGTAAAAAGATGACCTGAACCTATCGTCACGACAATTCCACTGAAAGGTGATAAACAATATTTAATTATTGCAAACAGAAATTTAAATCCAAAAAAGGTCAGTGACCAATTATGATCCTGACCTATTCATTTAGTCACAAATATGACTACTTATATACTATGATTTTTTTGTTTTGTTTTTTATACTGAGATGCATGTTATTGCCTCTTATTTTTCTCTTTCTTTCTTTTTTACTTGCCTTTGTGGTATCATTACTCGAGCCTTTCTTTGGTTTGAATGAACACGCCCATACACTTAACAACAATACACAGACGAAATATTCACTCCAGGTTTTCTTTATAAAATAAGTCATCTCATACTCTCACATGGTTTTGTATTGTCATACACAAGAGGAGTAAGATCCACACCACCATACATACTGCTTCACAACAAACCCAGAATTGGTAAAGTGTTTACCACTGGCTCATATTTTCCAACATTTATCATTGTGTTTCAAATGAACAAATGTTTGCTGGGATATAAGGCAGCACTCACTGCAGCAAGCTCTTCTGTGGAAAAGTGGCTAATGAGGTTAGTTTTGCTTGTGGAACCACCCAGCTTTTCCAAAATCACTAAGATATTAATCGGTTTTGGCTAAAACAGAGATGATTTTATCACTACCTACATAATGGATAGCAAACATTGCAATGAACACAATGGATAGTTCTGGAACTAGAACAACAGTTAGAGCCGGTGTTTGTTGAGTTTAAAGTCAGATATAATCGTCTTGGAGGGAAATTACTTTCTTCATGTTCACAAAACTCTGGTAGCATATAGATAACTGAATGAATGTGTCTCAACCCCAAAATGGACAGACTCCGTAATGTTACTTGAACATCAAGTCTTAGTGTTCAGATTTTTCTTTTTCAATTAAAAAGAATTACTGCTTCACCTGTTAATATCACACTGTGTATAATACCCAAATATCAAATTTAAAAGTACGTGGTGGGTATTGAATAATGCGTTGAGGAGTCAACGGTCATAAAATAGGACTTCTTTACACGTTTGTGGCAAAAATTAAAATCCAACCAGCACATATTTTGAAAACGAGTTGGTAGAAGTCTAAACAAAAGTCAGAAAGTGGTTCTTTACCCCGTAGTTAATTCATAATTCGCCTAGCGTCGGCCAGCAGGACTGAGGGTCATCATCATACGACTGCTGGGAAAGCTTTGAGTACAGAGTCACTCTGAACGTCACCACTTCCACTCTCACGGGCAAAACCTCTTTTTCCTTTTTCTTTTTGAGTTGAGAGTGTTTCTGCAGCACATCTTACCACTGTTCCTGCTGCTGTATACAAAGGGCCACAATATAAAAACAAAATGATTTTCTGTGGATCAAATACAAGTACAAATGTAAGGCATTGGAATGAGAGGCCATTAAACTACCCCCAAACAGTCAACAGCTCCTCCTCTTACAGCTGCACAGGTGACTACACTGACAAACGAGAGTATGGGAGGAGGCATTTTAAAGGCTAATGTTAGTAAAGATTTACGAGTCACTGGTGTGTTGTACAATGATTTGAGAGGGGGCTTTCGTTTGTCCAACATTTTACCCCATCAGCTATCCGTCCCAGCTTTTATTTTCTCAGTCCTCCATCTTTAAAACCCTGCATACACACAAAACACAGACGACTGGCTCCGGTCTCTCCACATTCATTCACAGTGTAATTAATGGCGGACAAACAGTCAGCGGATAGTCACTCAGTTGAGACAGTCGGTCCGCTCAGATGAAACCGTCGTGAAGCCTTCAAAATCGAACATTCCTTTAGGTCTGTGAGCCCCCGGCCCATTAGCAGAGGTCAGAGACGTAGTCAAAGTCCCGGAAGCTGTCCTGGTCTTTGCGGGAGAGCACGCGAGGCTCACGTGGAGGCGTGAGCGCCGGAGCTTCGGTGGTGAACTCCTCGTCGAAATTGCTGACGTCTTCCTTGCCCACAATGGAGGGCACAAAGGGAGGGGGCACTTTCCTTTGCAGCAATGCCTCCCAGTCCACATTCTGGTGGGAGACGGAGAAAAAGTGACGAGAAATAATTACAAAGTTGAATTCAGAATCTGCTGATTTTTCTTAGTTTGCCATATATATTTCCTCCAAAGTGTCAAGGACCAGTAAAGCGGTGATGCCATGGGCCAGGGATAGTCGGCTTTAATAGCGCCAGGGTTCAGCCCCTTTTAGCCTTATCTGCTGCTGCAAACTCAATATTTCCTGCCACCGCTTCACATTAAGAGACGTCTAAACAGCAAGAAATGGACATATTCTGTGCTATTTGGTCGGCAGATGAGCAGCATTGCAGGAGGAATATTATAAGCAGCCAAAGTGAGATGTTGGATGACAAGCCGCAGGTGACAGGTTCACATCTTCCAATGTTCCGTATTAGGCTCGGTCACTTCTCTGTTAGATACAGGGGAGCACAGCTATGGAACAATTATATCAACACTGCATTTCAGTCAACTTCTGTCAAAAATTATAAAACGAGGCTTAGGACCGGTCTGATGAACCAATCTTAACGGTCTTTATTGTTCTGAACTATTCATATTTGATTTTGTCTGGCCTTCCTGTCTCTCATAACTCCTCACACATAAACACATAAATTCACATATTCTGATTTTATCTATATTTCTATAATTTATTTTATGCATTTGTTGTTTATGTAGCCAACCTTATGCTTGTTTTTGAAATTCAGTGCTTACTTGTGTTCAATTTGTTGTTGTTTGTTTAGGACTCTTTTAATTGTAATTGCTTATTATATTTTTTTCTTCTCTTCCTAAGGTGAGATTCCTTCTATAAGCCCCTAAAGGTTTTCTTAATCTGACCTGCCCAATCTTTATTTTATATTACTTTAGTTTCTTGTGTTACTGTTGTCTTGATTTTATTGTGCAAAAATAAACAAATTAAAATCCACATCATCAAGGTAAACAGTTTATTCAACCTCATCATGTTCTCATGCGGAAAAACACTCGACTTCTCTTCCCCCATCCATTAAAAAAACAGAACTTACTCGGAAAAATGGCTGCTTCTTCACCTCTTCTGCATCTTTTTCACCAGATCCCAGTCTTCTCTCTGGGTTCCTCCTCAACAACTACACACACACACACACACACACACACACACACACACACACACACACACACACACACACACACACACACACACACACACACACACACACACACACACACACACACACACACACACACACACACACAAAAAACTGAGTAAGTGGACGTCAACCATGTCAGTGAATAGGAAGTGTTTCATGTGAATGTGCAACATTTGTCACATGTTGTTCATGGGTCATACAATCAGCAAGAGAAGGAGAAAGTGTCTTTGTGTGTGTAGTCTCACCCTTCTCATGATGCCGATAGCCTCAGTGGACAGGAAGCGTGGATAGCGGACTTCATCATTCACAATGCTGTCAAACACCTCCTCTTCATCATCTCCTGGGAATGGAGACTACAAACACACACGCAAAAGGAGGATGAACAAAAGCCCACTTTATGCCATACAATCCATTTAAAATTCACAAAACAAGGTGTTAATCACAATGAACCATAACCCTGGATGTAAACATCCAGTTCTATTTGTAAACAGTGAGTAGGAATATAAATAAAGCATCTAACACTGAAGAAATTCAGTCCACTTGAAATACGCCTAATTCACCAATTTTAAGTTCACATTTTCAAATCTATTTATTAATATGAAATCATATACTTGGCTCTTGGCTAGTGTTGGCAATGATATATGATGTTTGATGTTATGGGACAGTGCAGAGCAAAGGAAACATATGGAGACAGTGGGATGACAACAACTACTGTAAGGCTCCGTGGACAGATCTGAACGAGAGACACTGCAGTTACATGATTACTTCTCACCTCTCCCACCAACATTTCATAGATGAGGACCCCCAGTCCCCACCAGTCCACTGCCCTGGTGTAGGATGTATCAGTTAGGACCTCTGGGGCCAAAAACTCTGGAGTCCCACAAAATGTGCTGGTCCGGTCCCCGAAGCCCATTCCTACAGACAGAGGCAGAAAGATGAAACTCTTTGTTGCTGAAAGCTTTTAGAAAGATCTTGCAGCAGGCAAAAAATAAAAATAAAAATGAGCACATCTGTCAGAAACATCAAAATCCACCTTCTTTACACAGTCCAAAGTCAGCAATCTTCACATAACCATCTGTGTCTAGCAGCAGGTTGTCCAGCTTGAGGTCTCTGGAAGAGAGGGAAGAGAAAATAAGTCGCTGAGAATATTCACAGTATTTCCCCAAGCACAGCTGAGAGTACACAGGGAGTTTAAGAGAGATAGATGTTTTTTTTTTGTTTTTTACATCCCAACTATCATGTGAGGAAACTAGCTTGTAACTCACCTGTACACAATCTTATGGTCATGGAGAAACTGAAGTCCAAGAACTACGCAGGCTGCATAAAACCTGAAGTCAAACCAAAGAATCATTATTACTAACCTGCAATAAAATAAATTTAAAGCTCATAATGAGTACAAAACTGAGAACACACCACTACCAGCACCCACACTACGACTACTACTACTGTACATAGTAAATACATATCTGTAAAAGTTGTAGGCTTTTGGTTTTGGCCATATTGCTGACTGACAATGACAATGCATGAACTGATAGATATTTTGGATACCATGGAAATTTGATAAAAAGTGGTTTAAAGGCCAGGGTTTTCCAGACTTTATTTTTCTTAAAGCCCTGCACTCACAGACAGAATAACTGAACACCTGTGGGGGGTGTGCAGGGCCTTCAATGCAGAACAATAAAATATCCCTGTTAAAGTATAGTTTGTACATTGAAACCATTGTTGGTCTCTGGGATTGTTTCTTCTGTCCATACTGGTCACAAAACGATTGCTTTCTGAAGCCATTCCAAAGTAAGAGATGAGGGACAAAATCCACAGTCCTCGTTCTGTGTAAAAACGTATTCTAAAGTTCAGCTGTCGCTAATACAAGTCTTCATAAGGCTAAGTTAAACTAATAAAGATACTATCCAAAGTTACAATTGTTTTAGTATTAAATGTACTTTCTGGTGTTTGGCCTGGACAGTGTTTCCTTGCTAGGTTGCAGTGGAGAAACACAACAACAGGGAATTTTCTTCCTAAAAAGGACTACATTTGGAAAATACCAACTTGATTTGTCAAACTCAGACTTCTGATGCTTTACATAAGCTTTGGTTGGACTTCTCATCACTTATATTAAATAGGCCTTGTTTACAGCAGACATGTGGTCGTGCCATAGCAGGAAAAGCAAAAGTGTATTTAATAACATTAATGATGGCTTAATCCCACTTAGGGGAGGTCCTGGTATTGTGCTCATTTAATTTTTTTTTTAAAGATTTTTTTTGGGCTTTTCCGCCTTAATTTGATAGGACAGCTAGGTGAGAAATGGGAGAGAGAGGGGGAAGACATGCAGGAAATCGTCACAGGTCGGATTTGAACCCTGGACCTCTGCGTCGAGGCATAAACCTCTATGTTTATGATTGCCTGTTCTACCCACTGAGCTAACCCAGCCACCACTGGGACACTTAATGGAACGGAGCCTAGCGTTATTGGGATTTTCCTGCTCTGATAAGTCAAAATGTCTGAAAAAGCTATATTACTATGAAAAATAAACTCTTTACAGCCAGTATGGACACGATGAACAATTACAGCAACCAACAGTGATTTCAATATACATAAGGGAATGTATAAGTATTGTTTAAAGACAGACTTGAAAAAACTGCTGCCTTTAAAATGACCATAACAGTAGGACTTATTGGGGCCACTTAGCATTTTCTCTTTCTCAAATCACACACACATATACACACACACACACATATACACACACACACACACACACATATACACACATATACACACACACACACACACACAGATGTTACATACACGGCCCGTGGCTCTGTGAAGACGTCTGTGTGGATGTGCATCATCAGGTCACCTCCTGCGGTGTACTCCATAACAAAACACACATGCTCTGGAGTCTGGAAGCAGGCAAACAGGTTGACGAGGAACGGATGGTGCGACAGGTTCACAACATCAAAGATGCGCTTTTCGCACATTAGACTGCAGGGGGAGAGAGACAAAAGGAAGTGTCAGGATGTAGAAATGTGGAGGAAGAGGTAGAAAGCGGAGAAGGATGGCAGGATGCAGAGGATGATTTTGGATTATGTGGAGGAAAAATGAGAGGCATTTACACATCATTAGATAGTTTATTTTGGTTGATGAGACACCCACACTCATCCTACAGATAAAACGTAATTATGGTGATTCAGGGCACAGCCGCACAGATTAAACATAGACATTTATTATTGAAGCTCAAAGATCCAGGCTAAAAAAACTAAACAGCAACCAATCACACAAACACAGGAAAATAGCAAGTAATAAACACATCAACGCAAACCTTTCCACTTCGTCCCGAGCTACGATATCTCCTTTCTTCAGGGCTTTGATGGCGTACATCGTGCCCGTCTTCTTGTATTCTGACAACAACACCTGGAGACAAACACATGCAGCAACAACTCGGTTTGTACAAAGTGAACTAATGGCTTCTAGATATGCTTGTTATGGTTTTAATGAGGTAGAGAAATGAAAACTCTCTTAAATCCATCAAGATATTACAATAAGGTCTGAAGTGCAGGATTTAAACTTGTAAGTTGAAGTCACTTCCTGTTTACGTTACTGCTGCTTGAAACTTTCAGCAAGTGTTGTTTTCTTTTTAATGAACATCAATCATATTAGGTTTGTAACTTCCTTCAGCCATGCCATTTTGCATGTGACGTTAAACATTTGACAAAGAAAAAAAGAAGGGTGCCATTAAATGCAAGTGAAAAAATGTACTCAATACATACACAAACACAGGCACCTGGTGGCATAGGCTTTTCACAAGTTGTCTTGAATGTATGGTTTTCTGGTTGTGATGTAATTATCACGTCACTTAGTTTTTGCCTTATTTCTAGAAATGTCAGGTCAGCATTAAAGTGATGGTTCGGAGTAATTTCACCCTAGGGTCCTTTGCACCATGACCTCGAGCCAAACACCCCCCCAAAAGCTTTTTTCACCTGGGTCGAACATTGGGAGAGTTAGCGTAGAGTAGCGTTATCAGCTGAATAGCTTAGCGCAGGGGCTAATGGATCCGAAGTGTCTCTTAACATTACCCCACTACAGTAGTACAAATAGGTTATGCACTCATAAAACGATGGATTGTAAAGTTTGTAAGTACACCAGAACTGTATGTAAATAACACTTGCCTGCTGGCTTCTGCTCTCTGCTGCTGCTGCTGTTACTACCGGGCAGTAAGAGTGCTTAGGGCCGTCTACAAATTACAACAACGAAAAGAGATGCAGCAAACATATTTATTAATTTAATGATTAAATAAGGTAATGTCTCCAAACTTACCTCAATTATAACTTGTCTCCTGCTATTTATTCTACAGCACTTACTTAAAAAAATAAGTTAAATTAATAAATATTTTTTTTGCATCTCTTTTTGGTGTTGTAATTTGTAGACGTCCCTAAGCACTCGTCTTACCAGAGGAGCTGCCACTCCAAGTCTTTCTGGGTTTCTTGTGCCATTTGGTGCACATATTGAGCTCATTAAATATAAACTCCCTTCTTCTGTTTTTTTTTTTTGTGTTATTACTGACCTGTTTGATAAACCTTTTTTCCACAGTTCCAAGTTAATAAAACAAAACAAAACAAAACAAAACAGGCCATTCATCAAACTGTACCTTCCCAAAGTGTCCCCTGCCCAACACAGCAATCAGCCTGAAGTCCTGGAGAGACAGAGGACCTTTCCTCTGCTTACTGGAGAGACCCAAGCACAGTCAGCAGGAACATTTATAGTGGATACCAAAATACAAAAAAATAAAAGATTAAATAAATTCATATAAACTGCTCAGAATGCATGACAGCATAATTTGTCATGGCAGACATGGGAACTGCGAGCGTGGGTAGCCATCATTCATTTTTATTATTCACAGCTGTGCTTTCATGTCAAAATGTCTTCAGTAAAAAAGGCCAATTAGGAAACGTTCTACAGACAAGAATAGAATATAAACAAGAATATAAACTGAAGAACTATTGATAAGTTTATGTGTGTGTACCTGCCGACAGATGGGGTTTGGACAGGGCACTCAGGGGTGAGGTCTGGGGGGGAGAAGGGCTCGATGATTGGCAGTCGGTCCTGTCAGGGGACATGCCAGGAAAGAGACACAAAGGATGAGACACATACAGAGACAGACAGATATTGAAAGTCAAGGGACACATGGTTTCATGAGGGACGTGGCATACAGCCTTCCAGTTGCCAGGAGTCACTTGTTGGTCCTGCTCTGTTGCTTCATTTTTTGAGACAATGTGATCGAGTGCATGCCTGAAGGGGAATCTACATGGCTGTGTTTTTGGGTCATGTTGGATGTTTTCAATTGATCAAATGTAACAATCCACACTGGCTCTGAGAGACGTCGCTATGCAACCCACATGTTTTCTTACCCTCCATGTCTATTTTATATTTTTTTAGATCTGGTGGACCAAGTTAAACATAATCTCCACAGGAAGCAATTCAAATCGCATAAAATCACCTGCCCTCTATACGTCGTGATCATGTTAAATTTACTGCATAATGATTGAGGGCCCCTTTTCAGTATGAGCTTTCTGGATTCACTGTGGTCCTAAAAAAGCCCATGTGACAGATGAAAAAACTACTTCGGCTGAGATGAGGCGTCCATATTTGTTATGATATTAGGCCCTTATACATTAATAATTTATCGGAGCTTGCAGAAAATTCACAGTCGTAATCCCTACACTGATGTTGACATGAACACAATTTACAAGATGAAAATGGGTAATTACGATAAGTTTGATATGACAGAGCTGTTTTGGAGCACATCTAATGATTTCTTCAAAGACAATTTAGCAACGTGACTTTAGGTAAAAAATGAAAGGTTTTGTTCACTCTTGTTAGCTTTAAACAAGTCCAAACTTGACCTAAATTGTAATTGTCATGGCCTGGATTATGTATTATGACATCATTCACTTATCAAAGTGGCAAAACGTTAGATATTGTTGATGTATCCCATATCCTATTGGGTTACACTTTACTTGAAGTTTTCTACATAAGAGTGACATGACACTGTCATGAATGTGTCATAAAACATTATAAACAAGTCATAAATGTTTATGACATAACGCTTTTTTAGTAAGTGTCATTCGGTTTTGTCATGACAAGTAATGGTTAGGGTTATGTTTATGGTTAGGGTTCATGTGTCATGACTGTGTTCATGACAGTGTCATGTCACTCTTATGTAGAAAACTTCAAGTAAAGTGTTACCTCTCAGTGTTTAATGCAGAACAGTTACTTTAGTCTTACTTGTGGATCACAGCTTGGGCCATTCATTCCAAGTTAAATAGAGATTCCCTTCATCCCACAGCAAAGAGAGTGGATTTACTACAGCAGACCCACACACACCCCTCCCCCATTTCCCGGGCTTCTTCTCTCTGTCTGTCTGTCTCACCGGGGTATGTGCGTCCATGTCTCTCTTGTAATCGCCTCTTATTGGAGAGTCGCTGTCCAGACTCAACTTCTCCACTGACACCTCCCTGAAAAATTTACACAGACACAAACAAACAGACCGACACAGCGATGCAGACAGACAAATGGACAGAGACAAACACAAAAGGGTTGTTAGACGGAGGGGCAGAGAAAGCATCACATGCTTTATACTTTGCCAGGAAACACAAGGAAAATGGTTCAAGGAATGCTGCTGCAAGTCCATGATTGATGGCAATCAAACATCACACGTAGACGCCGCATGTCTAGTACAATGAAGTGGTGCATGCATCTGTGTGGCTTATGCATTGTGTCTCACCCAGAGTTGAGTGTCAGGCTGTGTGCACTGGGACTGTAGGTTCCTGAGTTGTTGACTGTAGGAATGGCGTTTCGAAGCAGCCTCACCCAGGTCCCGATATCCACATTCATCTGACGAGCCCGAAGGAATGCCTTGCCTGGAAACAATCGTACATACACACATCTAGAGTCAATGATGTAGGTCTCGCAGAGCAGATCAAGATTTTTGAATTTCTGTTTTGTGAAGGTCATGAGGCTTCTGGGTATTATTCTAGGCTTATGCAGAACCTGGGGGATGGAGACTGCACAGCCCTCAAAAAGACATGGGAAAGAGATCTGAGTATTACACTGGATGATGAGGAGTGGTATAGAATCTGTAGGAATATTAAAACTATGTCACGCGATGTGAGGGTGCGCCTCATTCAGTTCAAGATTATGTATCGCTTCTATTGGACTCCCTCCAGATTGTTAAGAATTGGTCTGAAAGACACACCTAATTGCTGGAAATGTAAGACAGAGGACGCCCAATTACTTCATGTCCTACGGTCCTGTGATAAGGTCCAGGAATTTTGGTCCGGGATACATGATAACCAATGTCAGATTGTAGGGACCCAGGTTCCATTCAGCCCAAGATTATTTGTTCTGGGAGAAGGATCAATCCTAAGCGGGATGGATAAGCACACAAGAAGATGGGTCCAGCTCGGGTGGTGGCGTTTGAAAAAAATGTCATAAACTGTTTGCCAGGTTGGATGTCTATACTTGAAAATGGGGAAAGTACCTGAGCTTTCTGGAGGGCTCCTAAGAAGCTTTGTGCTGGGGAGAGACGTGTATGGTGGGCTTATGGTGTTATCTTTTATACATCTTTATTTGGTGTATTGTCTATTTTGTAACTATTTTGTACTATTATTATAGTTACTGTGTCATCTTTTCTTGATTTCGGTCTGGGTGGGTGGTGATGACGAAGGGTGGAGGGGGGTGGTGGGGTTGTGTGTTCATGTTCCAAGTTGTATGTTTTGTACGTAAAAAAAAAAAAAAAATGTCAATCACAAAATTTGAATTGTATTTCTATTTTCCCTGACTAATTAGGAACTCTTTCTTTGACCTAAAACTGTAACGTAATGCCTTCACATCTGTCTCTATGCGTTTCTTTGACGCACATCTTTTGGACTATTATGTCTGTACATTGCACGTATTCTCTAAACATCATACTGTGAACTTTTGCACATTCCCTGGTCAATATTTTGCATATCCCTGCTCAAAACACTTATATTGTTAATATTTTTATTTGTTTTTTTAAATATATTTTATTGCATTGTTCTATACTATATTAATGTTTTTGTCTTTTGCGGTAATTGGCTTTTACTTTAATTCTTTGAGTATGTTTTAATTCCTTGTATGTGAGGCTAGTCTTTCTCATTAGTAATCAAAAGACCTTCCTAGGTTCAATTGTTTTTTATGTGGATTTTCTGCTAGATTTGAATATCTCCGTTACATCTTGTTTAAATGAAGTACTTCCTATCTTTGTTTTTGGTTAGCGCTGCATACATAAAGTTGTCATCATTGTGAAGCAACAAGATGATTTACTGACCACCAGATGGTGCTGTTTCCTAAATGAAAACAGTGTACTGAATAGCAGTAGTGTTTCTTCCCGTCCTGGTTATGTTAATTTTCTCATTAAGAGAGACAGTTTCAGCACAACTGATGTCTGTTAATTTCAAAAGGTCATCTATGTAAACTGTACTGACACTGTAATTATTTACAAAATCAGCATTTTTTTCTGTGTTTCCTCTCCGCTCTGTCTCTTCCTCACCTTGCTGCTTAGAAAAGACCTTCTTCTGCCTCTGGAGGCGAGGAACTCTCTCAATGATCGGGTTGAAGAAGGTCACCTGGAACACACACACACACACACACGCACACACGCACACACGCACACGCACACGCACACACACACACACACACACACACACACACACACACACACACACACACACACACACACACACACACACACAATTGAACCTTTTCAGTATGACATATCAAAGCAGTGTTGTTAAGCACAGGTGCATGTGTGTGTGACAGCTTGTGAGTCTGTGTGTGGGCAGTATGTACAGTGGCACATTTGAATATCTGTGTGTATTTATAGCACTTCCATAGACGGGTGTCATGTATGCAAGGCTCTGCATCTGTGTCCACCTTTGTGTGGCTGTCCCTTTTCCCATTTTTTGATGTAGTGTGTGTCAGTTTATGTCAAAGGATTGTGTTTGTGTGCATGTGCGTGTACCTCGGCCAGCAGCAGGCCCTGCGGCTCCAGCTCCAGCTGAATTCTGTGTTTCTGGTTGTCCAGGAACTCCTCCAGCTTCAGATACTTCAAAGCACACAACGAGCGATAGTCCTTCCAGTAAACTGCAATCTCCATCTCCCTTGACTAAAAACACACACACACAGTCACCCAACGGCTGCAACTACTAAAAGGATAATTAAACGAACTCGGTGCGTTAATGCGCGTGTGTGTGTGTGTGTTTGTGTGTGTGTACGTACTGACCCTTTCCAGCTCCACAGTGAAGGTCTGGTCCCAAGCCTGTTCTCCCACAGTCCTCCAAGGTGTCTGGCCCACCACACTGTTGTCTAGCTTTAGCACGGCACTCACTTCAGCTGCACACATGCACACACACACACACACACACACACACACACAGCACATTTGATTTCCTCCATAGGTGACATTCCTACATTGGCACTTCAGCGCTGACCACTATAAAAATAAAAGTTACTGCATGCTCGCGATCCAACAATACACTTTACAAAAATACAATTTCAGTATTGATTAATGATTGTCATTAATTTACTTGGAGACACTGCCGAAAGGGCAATGCCTTAAAAAAGCTGGTTGTGAATTGTTTGCTCAGGGTATTCAAAAAGCACTGACCCACAGTACCTAACCAACCTAAAGTGATGGTAAATCTTAATATAAATTTGATACTTAGCTGTTTTTTTTCTCCCCCAGGTTTGCTTATTAATTTCAAAACAGCAATACAAAATCAGTTGAAAAATATATGTATAAAAACAAGTTTCCTTTTTTTTGCTTACATACACAAAATAAAATAAACAACAAATCAAAGCAAACCAAAACAAAACAACCCCCCCACAGTCAGTAATGAGGATTAAATACAAAAATACAGATCCATATACAGCATCCAAATTCAGCAAACATTACAATAGGTAGTCACCCTACCAGAGTACAAAATAGGACATATTGCCAGGTTTAGGCCAATCTGGTCTTAGTCAGGAATATGTGAGAAACTAGTATTCTCAAAATATAGAAAAAAGTGGCACCATACTTTCCAAAATTTTTGAGAAGGCTACTTAGCTATTTTGGGCTGAAAGTGACAGTATGTGTTACACTATTTGTGATGAAAAATATCCAAATCAAAATCAAAAGAGCGTGTTTATTCTGAAACCATTTGAACTACATTTTATATTAGGGAGTATTTATTAGCATGGAATGTTCCTAAAAGATTAAACACAACACACACACACACACACACACACACACACACACACACACACAGACACACAGACACACTTACAGGAGAGCTCGTCTGTCTTGCTGGGCGTCTTCCCGCTGACTGAGCCGCTCCGTCCGTAGAGTCCCTTGCTGCCTCTCATGAAGGACCTGGTGTCTCCAGGGCTGTAGCAGGGCAACATGACGGCTGTCCCTTTATTGCGACCTGGGACCACCTCCAACAACCCCCCACAGCCCAGCACCTGCACCTGTAAAGTACCTGAAGACAGAGGGGAGGTCACATAAAGAAATCTGTGTACATTCAAATCTCTGTAAACACAAACATAGATATGCAGATTTAAAAAGATCACTTGCACCGGGAAAAGCCTAACACCTTCCTACAAATAGCCATTATTGGTTGGACATAAACAAAAATCAGCATCACCGGCCTGAAAATCAATCAACAGCCATAACAAACCTATCACAAATGATTATATGGGATCATAGAACAGAACACACATTATATTCTTACTCTATATATACTTAATGGCCACCATTTGAATCATATTCACTCACGTTAGAATAAAAATGTCTTTCAATTTCTTTATTCTTATGTCTTCTTTTTCCCAAATGAATGTATTTCCCTCTGTTAAGGCAATTACATGTCTGATGTACAATAACTCTTCTTCTACGGTTCAGAGTTGTGTATGAAAATATTAAAATAATCCGTGCTTACTACTGCAGTGTTTTGTCACTGCAATTTACTTAATAGTGTTGTCAATACAAAATGCATGTCTTTGGAACAAAAGCCAGTCAGATTGTATGCAAAATCACAGTGTAAACAAACTAGTGTGTGTAGTATTATCCATATTATATTATAACCAGAATTTAAACACAGCAAGACATGATTTTGAAACCAAGAAACATTAACCAATTAATTTGTCAAAAGTCTCCGTGAATATTCAAAATGGTGTCTTCATTTAAAATAGCAGGAGAGAAAACCTCATCATTCTACCTCAATTAATAAGACGGCACCATAAAGACACGAACTAGGGTCTTCAATGACACTTCTTTGTAGTTTCCACAGTGGCAGCGCGTTAGTATGTCAACACCAATGTCTTTTACCGTAGGCTCTTATGCTCATCTAAACCATGGAATACAGTGCTTTACATGTTGTCATAAATATGCATTTGTTGGTGTGTGTATCGATGCGGACTCCTCGAGGTGTAAAGGCCTATTTAGGGTTGTGCGTAGAATCGACGGCGTACCCTCGCAGACCCCTCTGTGTCTACGCCGGACCCTACGCTGTAGCCTGACGCGCATCTCTCGAAAAATGTAACTACACATCGCAGCCACGCACGCCGCTCGGCCCTGGCTTGGTAGCGCTCCATCTCCCCCGACTCATTTCCTGGTTCTCCTTCCCCATAAACAACATGAAATCAAGGAGAGGGTCTACCTTTCCTGCTAAAGATGTCCCACCTTGGTCAGAAAGCACAGGGGAGATACTTTGTTTCTCTCACTATGACTCTAGAGTCAGTACTCTAGACAGTACTGTGCGTGAAGCCTCCGCAGGACCATAAAACGGCCTTCAGCTTGCTTGACTTTGTCCTGTGTAGCTTTGTTTTGCATTACGTACCAGTGAGAGGAGAGGGCTTGCTGAGGGTGCTGTACTGGTTGTGGTGATAGGGGGCGCTATGGCGAGAGCTGAAGACAGGGGAGGAGGCCAGGACTAGCTCCTCTTTGATGACGCTGGCCTTGGGGTGGTCCTCAGGCAGCTCGGCCAGACGCTGGTCCAGAGAGATCCTCAGCAGGTCTAACCGCTGAGAAGCTTCACTCAGACGAGACTGCGCCTACAGAGCATCAACACAGAGCAGCTTTAACAGCTTTAATACACATTTACATCCACTGGGTGACATTAAGTAAACTATTGCCTCTCTATACAATTCCATGGCCCACGTAATCCATCCCTCCTATCATATTTAAGTCACATTTTTGTATTGGTGTAACAGTGTCCAGTAAAGAGGCCCTGCTCTATACCACAATATACTGCTCAAAAATACACTACTACTTTGATATTGGCTTTTTAGCCTTTGCATTTGAAATAGTTTTGGATATTTTCACCATGAACACCATGCTTCATGACTGTAAAAATGGGGTGTGTGGTTAAGGGGGTTCAAAAACCCTTCGAAAACCAGCATATATACATGCTATATGATGTATGGTTATTTGGAGTTGTTGATTTTGCAGCTGCTGTTGTGAAGAGGTGTATCAAATGTTATTTTGAAAAGAGATCATACAGTAATTGAAGCTGCTATGTGAAATAGCTGACTTGAGGGGAAATTAGTTCCTTTATAGTTCTACATCGCCTTTGGTATCTTCTGTCTATTGTTGTATCCATAAAGAGAAAGCTTTTCATATTCAGACACCTTATAATGCAATGATGCTGTAAAAACTGTTACTACATAAAAGTACGATGGTGTACAGGGTGGAGAAAAGAACAGAACATAGGAGTTAAAATTGGTTTGTCTAGAGAGGTAGAGATAGAATGAAAGAAGTTTTTCACAGCTTTGCATTAAAAAATTTGAGTTTGAGGAAGGGTTTGTGGTTGCAGGATGTGTGTGTGTGTGTGTGTGTGTGTGTGTGTGCGTGTGCGCGTCCAGTCCTACCTCAGACAGGGCTTTCTTGTCCTGGACCTTGTTGGCCCCCAGGAGCCTGAGCACATTTTTGGCCCCCTCAGCAACAGCATGCTCCACCCTGTAGTGATGCCTCAGCTCTTCAATACGCAGCTCCATCCCACAGAGGTCCTGGTTACCTGCAATGTTAAGACGGACAAATCACATTACTGTGCATTAGAGTAGAGGATTTTACACAATGGAACTGAGGCTGTAATATCATAGCAACTTTCATTCAGTTATAGTTCGATCTTGGCAGGTGCACATTAAGACTTCAGACTTTTGTTTGGCGTGGCGTGATTTAAGGAACTCCTCTGGGCATACTAAGTTAGGTTAATGCCTTAATGCATGTCATGCATTACACAAGAGTCAGACAAAGAAAACATCAGCAGCGCCCAGAGGGAGGTGAGCAGCCTCTGAGTGCTCCCCAGTAAACAACATTAACTTCAGTTCCAACCTCGGTTTCCAAATAGCTTTCTCGTTCCCATCTTTAAAAGCAAACAAAAACCCTCTCTTGTCCATTTTATCTTGAATGTTTGTTTTTGTGAGATTCAATGTTGAGATTTAAATAAAATCATATTGCCATTAAGTAACAAGTTTGTTAAACCACAGAGAAAACAAACAAATGAGCGATATCTCAAATATTTAAATACGATTTCATATGATTTTATAGTAATAATAAACAGCTTGTTGTCCGGTATGAAATATAATTTTTATATTTCCTGTTGTTACCACGGGTTACAGCTACTCCTAATTAGATAGATGTTTTGAATGGAAAATGTATGATATAATAATAATATAAAACACAAATAAGGTGTTGAAAATGCCACTTATTTGATCATGATGTGACAAAGACCTGCTTACATGCTTTAGGAGGAGAGACATTAGATATGAAAGGTCAGTGCAGAAGTTATATGAATACCTTTTAACACTTTCATATTTCCAATCTCCACTGTAGACTAACAGCCACCTCAGAATACAACCAACACCACTGATAAAACACTGACGAATCGGTTATTTCACTCCTTAAATGGATAGGCCTGGTAACTGTAGCTAGATCATAGCAGAAAATTAGGTGCAATGCCATCAGTCAAAAGGAAAAAACATACTCAAGCTCCCTCACAAAAAAAAAAAAAAACAGACATGGGGTCAGCCTCAGAGTAACACCCGTGAAGCTCAATTACAGGCGAGTGGTTAGGTTAATGGCACGGTAGCGGCCTCTCACAGTGGGCAACAAACACAATGGCGCACACAGATATGGGGATAGGAGGCATGAGATAAGGAAAAGGACAATAGAATAAATTGTATTCAAAAAGGATGCATTTGACTTTCAAATACCAAGTTAGTAAAGAGGAAGGACAAAAGGACACAGAGGAGTGCTTAAAAAATGATTTTTATGACTTATGAGTTGTTCAAAGCACTGCACGAGACAGGAGGAGAAAGAAAGGAAAAGGGGGAGGTAGGGGTGGAGATGGATGTGGATGCTTTTATCTCCTAATAAGGTGTTCTGCCTGGAGCCCAGACCCTGCTAGATGACCCCTTTACCGGGTGTGGTGCCTGGAGACTGTCTGTCTGTGTACACTATACACACAACCTGCGTGTGTGTGTGTGTGTGTGTGTGTGTTAAAGAAAGAGGGAGAGAGAGAGGGACAGAGAGAGATCCAGAGACTATAGTATTTTAATAGGGCAATAAAAAACCAAATACCTACAGAAAAAGTGTAGAAAGGCATATACTCTATACAGTATTTGTACATAATAGAAGTTAAGGTTTTGGAGAACTAAACTTTATTAAACCAGAACTCCACAGATTTAGCACTGCACTGCCTAAAACGCTGTCGGACTAAAGTCAGGAATCAAAAACGATGCAGTAGAACCAGAGATCGTCTTTTTTATTCCACGCATTCTTCTTTCTTTGTCAAAACCTGGCGCCTACATTACCCCTGTTATGCTAGTAGCGGCTAATGCCGGTAGCCTCAAGCAGAGATGAGGAGCAGCTACAGAGGTCTGGTAAGCTTACTTCTTTCTAACTCCACACCCCCAAATTCTTTTCTTTTTCAAACGTGTAGACTTTAGCCCCAACCGACGCTCACTTGGAGCAATTTATCAGATTCACATGGCTCCCTTTGGAGGTTTTAGAGAACTTTTTTCACATTTGCAGCAGTACTCCGCACAACCTCTAAACAAACTTTGATGTGTAAAATCAGTGGAGTTCATAGCTGCCCAGTCTGGTCACTAGTAGGGCTGTGTATTGGCAAGAATTTGGTGATACGATACATATCACGATACATTGGTCACGATTCAGTATATTTCGAAATTGTGCGTAAGGCGATATATTGGGATTTTTTTAAAGTATAATTTTAGAAAAACTAATATTTAAAAAAGGACATGATGTTCATAAAAGTCAAAGAAGTTTACTTTATGTAAACAATTCAGTACACAGAAAATCAAACTGCCAGTTTGGGATTGTGGTTCACAGGTTCTTAGTGAGCTAATTTTGATATGCTAAAGTAGGCCAGTTCGAACCTGACTCCGCCAGATTGATTGCTTCGCATTTGCTCGGCATATCCATCTGGGAACTTTCCGTTGGAGAACTTTTGGGAAGGGGCGGACATACTGGTTAGCTGATTGGATGAACCATCTGTTTATCACCTATGTTGGTGATAGACGGGCCAAATCAACCAATCAGATCCACGAAGCGTATGAAAATACAACCACAAGCCCGCCCCTGCTGCTGCAGGCAAAGCATAGCTCGTTAGCTCAGCATGCAAGCAACATGTCGGTAAAGAATATTTGCCGTTTGTGTAACGAGCATTTAGGAATAAAAGGCACCATTTCAGGTTCCCGGACCATATTCCAAAAGAAGGATCCAAGAGAAAAAAAGCATTAGCGAGCGGCTAACAGAATTAGGGCTACCGCTGTCTGAAAATACTGGTTAGCTGATTGGATAAACCATCTGTCTATCACCACCTAACCCACCTCAAAACCAACGCTGATTGGCCCGGTCGTTTGGCTAACGGCTCCAAATTTTCTCTGCCTCGAGATGCCAGACTGATCTGCGAGTGGAAAACTGGAGCTCGCCAGATCAGGACGGTCTCACGAGGCTAGGCCAGTTCAGCCATAGCTACATTGTTAGCTTCTAGCAAAGGCACTGCTAGGCACTGTTGGGCAAGGATATAGTGGTAGGGGGTTTAAACACAACATAAATGTGAACCACTGGCTTACATGAATATTTTTGAACGTTTAAAAAAAAAAAAAAAAAAAAAAAAAAAAAAAAATCTATATTGCCTTTTTGAAAATCTATACAGTATTGCAAAATAAAATATCGCAATACTCAAGTGTATACATTTTTTTCTTACACATCTAGTCATTAACATCTATAATATTTTTATTATGTGAAGGGACCTTCAAATTATTTAAACCCAGTAGGTTTTCCACATAGAGGACACAGAGGGACAAAGTATGGCCATTAAAAGGCCCTTAAATAATCCTTCCAAGTGGCCATTATCTTCTTTGCCTTAAAAGCCCAATTCCCAAATAGCCATCGCCTGACACAGTGACATGAGCAGAAACCAATATATAGCTCCAAAGGGAATACACCATCCTTAAAATGTGTTTTTTACTTCTACCCCCACTCATTGCTCTCTCCCTGCTGCATTTTACCAAATCATCCTCCTCTCGTGACCGTGATCAATTAATGGTCCACAGCACTCACTGCCACACAGAAACTCATTCACCTGCCTTGAAATGACATAGATCACTCTGCCACAAAATAATAATGATGTGAGTGAATGTGTGTCAGAAAGAAGAGATAGTGAATGGGAGATCACATTTGTTTGTTGGATTGGACCTTGAAGTGCACAACCAATTTAACACATGCAATCATCTGCTCAGACAATGTTTGTGCTCTGCCTCTACACACAGCAACAAAATACTGTACTTTTTTTGTGTTAGTTAATAGAAAATATCAGCAGAAAACTGCACTTTAAAATGTCACTGTCACTTGTTTTTAGTGCTGACATTCATAGTCAATTCAGTGTTCAATTTGTTCAATAAAAGAATGTTGGAAACGATTTACTTTCATTTATTTTAAATTCAACAACCAGTTTGTTGTATTTTAGCAGAATTCTGAAAGCAGCAGAACTGAGTACACTTTAATATCTTGTTTTTATTTATCGCAAGTAATATTGTTATCGGGATATTCAACAGCACTATCGCACATCACATATTTTCCTCATATCGTGCCGTCCTGAGTGAAAGAGCATTTGTGTGTGAAAGAGACTTTTTATCTACCAGTCCTTTTGTTGGAGGGTTGGAGTTTTGTTGTTGTTGAGTGCATCTGTGTGTGAATTTGATTGATTGTGGTAATGAGCCAAGTGGGCCATTTCACAGGCTTTGTATCACACGCTCACAATATTTGCCCATCCCACACACACACACTTGCACAACGCAGTCCACTGTGTTTCAATCCTTACTACAGCATGTAAATGTCCAAGCCAAGGTGAGTGACCCTTATTGATTTATTGGAACTTGGAGGGTGCCAAAAGTGTGTTTTGCATTACTGGTACTGCCTTTTAAACTATGTCAGCTATTCTTTGTATACAGTAATTTAGCCAGCCAATCAAACTTACCCTGTGTGTCATCGTTGTGCTCGGTGGCCTGCACAGCCTTGCGGATTTGCATGCGGATGATGTCAATTTTGGTCTTACTGTCCTGCTGCATCTGCTGGGCCGTCTGAAGCATCTTCTTATCCTGATTGGAGCAGAGTGGAGACAGGGAGCAAATCACATGACCGGGAGCAGAAGGTAAATATTATACTAGAAACATTTGAGCAATAGTGAGGCATCCTTAATCACTTTTTTCTTTCTGTTGATTGAATGTTGCCTTTGATGCGTTAGATTTGTATCTTAAAGTAGTGAAATAGAAAGGGAAGTGCAGGTTTGAGAGCAAGGTCAAACAGATGCTGCATAAAAGAGGGGATGAGGTGTGTGCATAAGGGAAGGGATATTGTGCATCACAGGTCCTACCTACGAAAGAGAACATTATCTGAGTCAGCAGATTGCAAGGTTGTTGATCATGAAGATGCGCGCGCGCACACACAACACACAAACACAACACACACACACACACACACACACTTATCAGCCAGTTGGAGGAAGGGTATAATGTGTACTATACCCTACAAAATGCTCTTTATATTAATGCGTGTCTGTATTAATACACTTCTGCACCCTTGTGTGTTGTCAATGGTGTCTGCCCTGTATACACTGTTCTGTTGAGCTGTGTTCAGGTGTGTGAATGTGTATGTATGGATTAATCCAATGTCCTGTACCTTGGTGGATCCATTAGCGTAGATGGGGATCATGTTCTCAACTCCCTGTTTGACTTTGAGCTCGATGTTGAGCTGTCTCTCCAGGGCAGCAATGCGATCCTTGTGGGCTGACGTACGACTCTCGGCCCCTGGAGACTGAGGACACTCATCTGTGGAGAGAAGGAAAAGGTTGGCGATGATATAAAAAGAAACAAGATGAGGGTTCACACGGTGCGCTCTAAAGTGAAAATACTCTTTGGGGAATTTCATGTAATGTCAAATAACATGTCTCTTGACTTTTGGATTAGTCTTGTTGCCATGGACACACATGAATATGCTGGCGCCAAGGGTAGCTCATTTGGTAGAGAGCGCACCCATATAGAGGTTTACTCCTCGACGCAGCGGCCGCGGGTTCGATTCCGACCGGCGGCCCTTTGCTGCATTTCAGTCCCCCTCTCTCTCCCCGTTCATGTCTTCAGCTGTCCTGTCAAAATACAAGGCCTAATTGCCCAAAACATAATCTTTAAAAAAAAAAAAAAAAAAAAAAGCAGTCCTGCTCAATAATCTGAAACGTTTTTGGTTATAGAAGGAACCAAATGAGCAGGTATATTTGACAATAGAGGTGTCAGTTTTTTCACATACATACCTTTATTCTCATCTCCTCCCTTCACCACAATGTGAGCATCCAGTTGTTGCAGCTGAGCATGTAGGTTGTCCAGCTTGCGGTTAGAAGAACGCAACTGGCTGTCCACCTGTAGGCATGAGCGAATACAGTAGAACATTATTTCTGGTTACGCAACTTTTGGACAATGGACATCATCAATATGCGCAAGAATATGAGAGGCTAGAGAGCAGACTTTCGACTGAACAAGTTCTACAAGACATTTGTCCTACAATACTGTATTTTATATACCAATAGATCAGCTTAATTATTAAGGTGTGGCTATAATGTTTCCTATTTCGATGTTGACTTTTTGTCTTAATCGTGTTAAATGCACTTGATGCAGGCATAATGACTTAAGCAGGCAACATATACCTGTCAAACTAAATAAAACCAATTGAACCCTTGTAATCTGTTGATTAGTGACGGAAACAATTTGCTTAAAAGGTGTTCACTTACTCTTACCAAACAGGTGTAATTACTTCTGATTAAGTAGTGTATTGTATAAGTACTACAACTACTAAAGCCTACAAAAGAATATAAGGTGTATTATTACTTGTCCAAAGCAAAGAAAGATGCTTTAACAGAGTTTGGTATTGATGCCACAGAGGAGATCCTTTTCCTTGTTGTCTGTTTTTTGTACTACTCCTGGACTCAACAGGGGTTGAATGTGCACACGACACTATCATCATTTTTTGCATCCCTCCATTAATACTTACAATTGTTTGTGAGCAATGCATTTTACTCTCCAACTGCTCGAGTATGCACGCTCACTTCTAGCAACAGACAGAGATGGTGCAGCTGTACTGGGCTGCCCTGGGAAGTACAGTAAATGTGAGAGCCTGTGTGGCATTCCTGCTCTGCCTTACAATGTGAAAATATGTGCTCAGTGAGCTTACTACTGAGTAAATAAAGATCATAACATTGGTCACATGACGCTTTAAAAAAGAGCCAGATCCTTCAGAGAGTCTTAGCTTTCTGTAAGGACAAACAGGACAACAACCTAACATACCAGCTACGCAGTTCCTGTGAACTGATTCACCAGCCACTGTTAACGACTTTCCAACTTAAAAATCAGAGCGCTTCTGTGAACATATAATTTTATTCCTGTCTTGTTACTGATGTTTTGTCAATGGAAGATGCGTTCTCATTAAGTATCCTTGTAAAGTGTCCTTTTGCCTTTCTCTTTGCTCCGATCATTCATTCTCAGTTGGAAACCTATTTAAAGGCTCTTATCTACAAAACATAAGACATTTGACTGGTATGACAAGCATAAAAATGCTGGAAACTTTTGGACTCTTACAGGTCCTGGTGGGTAAAGGCTTTGAGAGGATCTGAGGGCAACTGGCTAACCTGCTGTACGTTCCTCTTGTCCGTCGTTGCCCTCCGTAAGTTCTCAGCTCCTTCCTTGATTTTCAGCTCCTTACGAATCTCTCTACGGATCCTTTCGCGCTGCTCGTCTAGAAGCTGCTGCACACTGGAATCGGAGAAATCCGAATTCTGGTTCAGGCCGAGCTGCTCCAGAACCGACAGCCCATCTGGGTCACTCTGGACGGGTGAATGAAGAGGGAAGGGAAAAAGGATAAAGAAGTAAGGCAATGTGGTTATGAACTAAATAAAAATATTTGTCATGACAATACAATGCTTAATTTACAACATAGTCAGCCTTGTAAGAGGAAGAGATGGTCAGCAGGATAAGGCAGTAATGGGAGGAAAGATATAGAGAGGGAGAGATGTTAGTGATGGGGGGAGGGGGGGGTGGTGGAAAAAGGGCAAAGTTTAGAAAAAATGAAAATGCTAGAAAAGCAAGCAGGAGGAGCAGTGAGGAATGACAAATCTTGTTCAGACAGTGCTTATGATATTTCAAAACAAATCTCCAATGTCCAACCTGCTTACGAGAAAAGCTTTGGAGTCACTAAAGTTCAGGAGTCATTAGGAATGCCATTTTCTAGATAGTCGGCCTGCCAAATGGGCTAAAACTCAAGACTAAACAAACATCAAAGTGAATTGCAAATCTGTCCCATGACCCGCGCTGTCCATTGTCCTCTCTGTCAGCCTTTTCTCATGAAGCAGTCCGTCTCTACTGGCTGAGAAATGCCATGAATGTCTCAATTTAAATAACAATTCAAAATTGTGAAAACGCAATTAAGGACCCAGTAGATAATTGGTCCCCACAAGTTTCTGCTCACTTCCTGTGTCTTTTTAAACATTTCTATCCCTTCTAGCAGAGATCTGGAGACTCAACAAGCCAGACACACAATCAGGAACTAGCAGAGTGTTAATCGCCGCCACTCACCCACTATTACAGGAACACACAAATCAAACAAACAAGCCAACAACACTTCACCTCCGAGCTGTCCTCATCCTCCTCGTCACCATGCCAACACATAGTTCACTCAGATACGATGAACCCCAAAAAATACAGAGGAACATAAATCGTTGGTACGCTCCTGAGCTCGGCCAAACAGCTAATGCCACACAGAGAGCAAAATGGGTTAGGGGGGAGGATTACGATAAAAAGAGATAGAGAGGGAGAGTTAAGTGAGGGAGGAGGGGGAACGCCTCCGAGAGAGGATATCCGTCCCAACACCAAGCTGCTCAGGCCTTTCCTGTTTCCTCTGAGATTTTGCTGCTGTCAGTAGAGAGTGAGGCACAGAAAAGAGGGACAGATATTCTATACATCAAGGACACAATCTCACTCTCAAAGTTTTGTAAATCATTCCTGGATCTGTGGCAGTAGGCTTGTACAATTTCAAGTCTTCTCAGATGCTTATGTACACCAATTAATCAGATCTGGCTTTAAGTGAATTTGTGACAGTTTTTTCTTTTTGCTCTCACTTGGATCGGTGATACGATCTTGAGAGCGGAAACAAGGGAAGGATGCGTTTTCCAAGTATTGGATCAAAGCCAAACAGTAAGATTTGGATGCATTTCTGCTGCTTGCTTGACCTCGAGTTTCCTTTGGGCTCCACATCTACTATACAAACCACAGTGGTGATTCCCCTTCCCCTATAGAAACCCCAAAGTTACAGTCACAGCCTTATCTGAAAACAGTGTGGGGTGGAGTTAGCGCCCTAAATCTAGCCTCCAACATCATCCTTCAAATTGGAAAATGAGCATACAGTTTAAGGCTCCTTTACACTGCACAATAACCGTGCTCTTACAGGTTTATTTTAGGTCATACTTTGCCAGATAGGTGTAATCAAATACTGGCCGCAATCTGTTTTGAGGCATGTCAGATTATGGAACGAGTGTCTGGTGATTTGTAACGATATGATGTCAATAGAAAACAAAGTATGCAACAGAGACAACACACATACAAGTGATACAGTTAATCATAAACATGTAGCACTCGTTTTCAAAATTGGCTACGGTGCTAGAATTGCTATTTTCTTCATTTTCTTCTTTTTTTTTTAAACCTTTATTCCAAATTGGCTCTTACAGTATGTATAACCTTACATTGGCCAGTGTCTTATGCCCCATTTTATGCTGAATTATGATTGCTGTTACAACCCACATCTACAAACCAAAGAGCCACATTGTTTAAATTTGGTCAAAAAATTAAACTGTCAGAATTTTGACACAAGCAATCTATTGGCTGTCCACTGACAGACATTATGGACTATATGGCATATTATTATATTGGCATATATTATTATTATATAAGGCATATTATTATATTGGCATATATTATTATATATGGCTATATGGCCATGGACTATGGCATATGATTTTTGATCTACTGCTGAATTAAAATTGTTGATATACTCTAAAGGATGCCAACACAATTGTCAAATAATTAATAAAATAATGATTACAAAACTTAATTAAATTATGAAGTTCATAACCCACAATTGGTGCGGCACTCCCCTCAAGACTAGCCTGCCTCGCCCTCCTACGTACTTACGCTCAATTTTCATTTCCCTTCAGTACTACGTCTGGGTTCGCGGTACATGGCGCGTTCATGCCACCTGCGAATAACAGGGACCGCCCCCATGATGACGTTGTTTTTCCGACTGCCAGCGTTCACATGGTCGGGATGCGTGTTCTTCTTCTTCTGTTATATTGGCGTTTGGCATAACAACTTGTTGCATGACTGCCACCAACTGTTGGGCGTAGCCTAGAGCATCAGGTGTGTGAAAACATTGCGGCAACAATAACAAAAGATCTGCTGCTGTTTTCTTATGCGAGCATACAAACAGCACATGGACAGGTGTTTGTGTTATCTGCAGGACAAACAACGGGAAAGGACATGGATAAGGCGTTGTTTTTTTAATACATAAAAAAATGAATAATTTGAAACATGTGACGTCTGTGTATGTTTTCAGTGAACCAAAAGTCAGTTGTCAACAACGCGTCACCAACTGGGAAACTCGGTTAGCAAAATCTAGCCCAAGTTTCCCACCTCTGATTCCCACAGGAAGTGACCTTAATGGTGACGTTTTCACTGGGAAAAATGTTTTTCCGATGACCATGAACGCATGGATAATCTTGGGTTTTCTCCTTCAAAATGTTTGGCCGTCCAATCAGCGAACAGAGGGTGTGGCTGAGAACGATGACGTTGAGGCCATGCGCTAGAGTTGCGGCAAAGAAAGATGCAAGCGAGCCATTCGGTCCATTGTGGCAACGCATACGTCACGACTAAATGTTAGCGATTGGTTATGGCAGTGGCTCTGAGCAGATCCAATAGTTTTAAACTTCAACAAAGTACCCGCCTTCAAGGAAGTTAACCCTCTGAGAGTCTGGTAGGACCAGGCTACCTCAAGACAACACTTTGACATGAAACAATAAATCCTGTCCACCCACAACACCTCCCTGTGTCCACACATGCCACTGGAAGAAACACTGATGAAATGTTTGTTTGCCATTACAGCATTGGTCACAAAGGGAGTAACTTCGGTTGCTTAAAAGAGGTCAGACTGTTTTCAGTGTAACTGTGGATTGTTGTGTTGCTGCTGGGCTACAGACAGTGCAAAGTGAGGGTGTGTGAGATGGTGAACTGATTGTGAAACTGAACTGGAAAGATGTTGTTTGAGTTCTTCTTATGCAGACTTAAACAAAGTAACTCCTCACAAAGTAAGAATTGAATTTAGTATGACTAATTCTAGGTCAAGTATTTACTGATATTTATTATATATAAATATATATATTAAGTGTTCAGTGTTGACAGATTGGGTGGTTTCAGCAAAACTGGGCTACTTATTTTGGATGGCTTGTGATAATTTGGGCTACTTTTTAGCCATGTTAAAATTAAACAAAATTTAAATTGATCTAATAATTTGGTTTATGACAAATTACCTACAAAACTAAGGATGACATTCCCATCAGCCTTAGCGGTACTTTGTGTATAGTGCTAATTAGTAAATATTAGCTTGCTACTAGGGCTGGGCGATATATCGATATTAATATCGATATCGTGATATGAGACTAGATATCGTCTTAGATTTTGGATATCGTAATATCGTGATATGACATAAGTGTCTTTTCCTGGTTTTAAAGACTGCATTACAGTGAAGTGATGTACTTTTCTGAACTTACCAGACTGTTCTAGCTGTTCTATTATTAATGATTATTTATCTAAAATCTAAGTGTGAAGATATTTTGCGAGAGCACCAACTGTCAACTCTAGAATATATCGCCGCAATATCGATATTGAGGTATTTGGTCAAGAATATCGTGATATCTGGTTTTCTCTATATCGCCCAGCCCTGTATTAGAAAATATGGGATGTAGAAATAAGCGCTGAAAATGTGTAGAAGAAAAAATTTAACAATTTAAAACGTTGGAAAAAAACTAAAACAAACTGAAAAAAAAGGCGTCGAAAAAGGTTGACGGAAGACAACACAAGGGTTAATCAGAATTTATGTTTACATTTTATTGTTATTTGAACATTTGAGCATTGAACCAGGTGAAGAAACCTTTTTATTATTTATTCATTTGATTTGGCAACTGTTCACTGAAATAGCCAGTTTCTATGAAACTACATGTGACCTGTCATATTTGGCTTTGACTTTGACTGAACATTTGCTCTCACTTTGCGGAAAAAATATCGGGATATATATCGTATATCGATATTCAGCCAAGATATATCGGGATATGATTTTCGGTCCATATCGCCCAGCCCTACTTGCTACTACCTAACACTGAACAGTGTAAACAATAGACCTGCTTAGCAACTGCATGTTAGCATGGTGACATTATTATGAGCTCAAAGCACCACTGTATGTACAGCCTCACAGAGCTGCAAACACAGCTTTAGACTCTTTGTCTCTTTGACTCTTTAGGCTGTTTCCACGCTACATGCTAAATTCCAATGAATTGGGCCTTCCTCTCCCCTAATTAGAATATACTGTGATTGACAGGGACACAATTGCTGTGTAGTCCGGCGTAACTTTAAAAAGAACATATTGACAATTCACTACAATTGGGCTAAAATGATCTTTCTTTAAGTTATATCAAGTTCTTAAGCCATTACCCCGATATGAAAGCTATATAAAAGCTTACAAGTACGTTATTTCATATACAAGTATATTGGACGAACAAAACCTACTCCAATACTTTTTAATTCATTTTGGACACCTTTAGTTTGAGGCTCAGATTGGGCTATTTGGCATCGATGCTAGTGTTCTTTTTGGAACAAGAGGAACTTGAATGTACTCTTATCACATCTATATAAAAAACCTTAGCCTCCACTTTAAGATATTTCATACTTTGCAGCCAATTACCAAGTCACACTCACCCTTCAGGATGTGTCATTTGTTGGCGAGTGTCACGTCAACATGTCTCCTGTCACTTCCTTGTGTTAAGGCGCTGACACACCAACCCGATAATCGGCCGTCGGACAGTCTGGCGAGGTCAGTGACTCGAGTCTGTTCGGTGTGTTCCGTGCCGTCGTCAGTCGGAGGAGGAGCCGTCGGCGTTCATTTGGGCCAATTTGACATGTCAAATCAGAAGGCGGGCAGTCGGACTCAATGGCCAATCTGATTGGTGGAGCGCTAACCCGGAAATGACGAGCGGGATGAGCCTGACTAACGCCTCTCAAAATCTGACGAAAATTATTATTACTATTACGTCTCGCGCACGCGCAGAACGTACGCTCAAGTTGCCGTCGCTTCGGTGTGTTCAGAGGCACTTTTTTGACCAACTCGGGGACCTTTTCTGCCGAAGGTCGGTTGTTGGGTTGGTGTGTCAGAGCCTTAAAAGACGTGTTAATGGCAGCAGTTGATGAGTCGTCACAAACCAGTCCCACAAGGACACAAGTCTCTTAAAAAGGCCCGGACACACCAAGAAGACCGTTCTGACCCGTTTGCCTGGTGTGTCAGGGCCTTTAGACTGACTCCCTTATAACAAACTGAGCCTAGCAGTTAAAGAGAGGACAGCTGATACAATCACAACACTCAATTTTATCTTTCAGTTTTTGACCCGGTGTAACACTACAAAGATGGCAACAGCTAACGGGCATGAATGACTCATCCCAGCAACTTGTTAGTAAACTAGCCCAGGGAGGAACATTCAGCAGCTCTGTTTAGGGAATTAATGAGGGGCTAATTCAGTAGATAACCGCGCCAAGCAAGGCTATCTCAATCAGACTGTGTGAGCAGCGTAGAGGAGGCTTGGGCTGGATATAGAGGGACAGGACAGAGCATTGGTAAAATGCAATTTTGTGTGTGTGTGTGTGTTTGAGAGAGTGAGTGTGTGTGTGTGTGTGTGTGTGTGTGTGTGTGTGTGTGTGAGTGTGAGTGTGAGTGAGAGAGAGAGAGAGAGAGAGTATTAGCATGTCCTCCACTGTGAGGACAATGCCTGGAGTTTTCCTACTGAGTGATAATGACCACTCAGTACAGGGATAGTATCACACAGAGCTCATGGAAAGGCGTGGTCATGCAAGCGTACATGACATGGACAAAAATAGGAGGACAGATATTCACTTTTAATGAATGCACACACTGACACACACAGAAACATGAGGACATGTCTCTTGGGGAGTGAGGCCACAGAGCTCACTACATTTCTGACTGAAGCCTGTGTTGTTATAGAGGGTGTGATCTGTGTACTCTTATGGCTCCAGTACACTCCCTCCAAAATTGCTGTTAAATATGAAACTGGGTGAAAATGCCATTATAACTGTGACAGGACCCTTGTTCTATCATGAGAGAAGGAAGGACGGATGAGCTCTGGCTGTGCTCAAAGTCACGCATAACAATGGAGAGGAAGAAGAAAGAAAAGCTTTTTTGCAGCAAGAAATCATGACAATGAGACGGTATTGGTAATTTCTTCTCTATACTCAACAAGGAGACAGGACGCATAGTATGGGTGTTAATCACAAGTTTTATCACAATGCAATATTATATTGATTCTTTGGACAACGATACGACATTTGCTGATATCACGGATAAGACGGCCACAATACAATTTTCGATCGATATGAGCAGTTATTATATGGCCATTTATTTTATAAGTTACATTTATATCAACATTCATATTAACTCACAAAAAGCAACTAAAATATGATGACAATGTTATTACTCTTCAAAACATTTAAATGTAAAAGTAACTATATTTAATAAAAACTCTGAGAAAAAAATTATGAGAATAAGACCCAGCTTGATAAAAAATGGAGTACTCCATTGATTCAGCATTGCACTTGTATAACATTGTCAGACTCACAAATCAAAATCAGTTCAGCAGAACCAGAGATATCCTCTCTTTTTTATTCCAAGCATTCTGCTTCCTACCTGGTGCCTAAATTGCCCGCAATGCAACTCAACTGCCGACAGTTCAGAGATTCAGGCCTGATATAGTAGGAAAGCTAGTAGTGGCAGATGTAGATGTAACGTGTAATCATACACGTTACCAGCGCTTGACCTTTAACCATTTGGTCTTTCTAAATCAACCTCCAGCCTTCTCTCCTCTGCATCTCCCCTCTCTATTTCCCTCCACAATAACCACCAACTAAAAAACTGAAATACATGCAAAACAAGTGGTCTGCAAAGGGTTTCTCTAATGGATTTACAGTAACTTGCACATCACTTCCTGTAGATGTCTTTCATATGGGCCACTTTTTATTATTCTGCTAAAAAGACAAACATGCAAGGAAATATAATTTCCTATTTGTGTCAAACTGACTGACAGCATGATAGCAGAGAGTCATAGAGAGGAACAGAGTTGACAAGGAGGAAGAGGGATATAAAAAGCAAACTACACATTACAGTGTTCTTCAAAGGAAAGGCTGGTTTAACACAGGCCTTTATGTGAAAGAAAGAAAATACTCTGACCTTAGATGAAAAGTATTGAAAATACACCGTTAATTCAAGAACACGATATATTTGAGGATACAGTACAAGTCCAATGCTATCAGCGCAGTAATACTCCTATACAAATGGACAATCAACAACTGCAACAGAGCCTGGAAAAACCACACTGGTAAGAGCAAAAGTTTGTCCAGTCATGCTCATGATGCAAAAGGCTGAGAGAGAAGTGGTTAGCGAAGTGCTGAAAGAGAGATAAAGACAGACGACACAAACAAAGACAGAGCAGCATGGGGACAGGAAGAGAGGGAGGAGAGAGACAGATGATGCACAGCTGAGAGAGTCACAGGGTTGAAGCAGACAAAAAAGCAGACAGAGAAAGAAGATAGAAATGGGGCAAAGAACAGCAACCACACTGCAACTTCAAAGTGCCACAACTCAGTCAAGTGTGCCAGTCAAAATGGCTCATGAATGACAAAAAATGTGGTCACTGACTGAATTCTTTATACGTTTATAGCAATAGACAGCATTTTTTTAGTAGTTTTTCAGTCTCTCATACATCACATACTTATACATATTTTACTATTCACATAAGCACCAGAAACAAGAGGCTAATTGGAGACTCATGAGAATGTATGATAGAATAGCATAGGATATTAGGGCTGCAACTAATGATTTGACTCCAAATTGCTCTCCTCTGCATCTCCCCTCTCTATTTCCTTCCACAATAACCACCAACTAAAAACTGAAATACATGCAAAACAAGTGGCACTTTTGGCCAACTCAACAATGTCCCTTGTCTCTGTTACGGTAGTTGGATCTGTCATTTTTAATAGCACAGTATTCATAAACTTGACTGAACCTTGGCAGCCATTGTTTTCACCACCTATTGGCCACTTCACTTCTTCGATTCAGTTCCATATGAGCCTGACAGCTTGGCAAGTGTGAACGAAACCTTATTCTTTGAGCTGCGTCCAACTCTTTAGTGACAGACAGGACAAACACAATTGCCAAAGTCATTCATATTGCATAAACAAATAAAAATGGGGCTGAAGTGCAACACACATCTGCCACTTCCATTCATGTTGTTCTGTCATGTAGCACACACTGGACGCACCATACGGACAGAAGAAGCAGTCGGGAGACAACAGCTGAAATTGCTGCTTTTCTGAGGTGTTGACTCTAGAGCTGTAACAATTCAAAATTTTGCTGTTTAATTAATTGTCTCAGAAATAATTGCGATTAACAATATAATTGTCTCTTTCAGGCAAATGTTATTGATTTATTTATCACTTTTTTTAGATATTAAAGTTTCAAATAAATCCCAGGATACATACTTTGGCTATATCACGGTTATGTGACCCAGATTATGTAAAAACACAAATACACATCCTATTAAGAAAACTACATTTCTAACTGTATCCTCCCTGTCATTTTTCTTGCTATGAATGTGTATAGGGTCAAGTGTCAACAACAAAATTGAAATAATAATACAAATATATAGGCTGTCCAATAATCACTTATATAATTACAATTTGGCATATCTAAACAAAATCAACAATTAAATCAATAATTATCATATGCCTAATGACCTTAGCTAATGTAAGCAATTAATTGCGGTTTGACAAAGAAATGGACATTTAGATAATTATGTAATAATTGTTACAGGCCTAGTTGACTCATGTTGAAGCTGGGAAATCAGACGGTGGCATAAACCCATAATGAGGCACATGAAGGTGCTGTGTTCGTGTGCATCATTACCTCTGGCCTAAGGGGAAAAAAATAGGGAGGCTTGGTTTCAAAATCCCTTCCCTAATTTCTTTCCCTCCCTCTCCTGACGTGCTGAACTGCACGTCAGGAAGCTGCTGTTTTGTTATGCAAACCTTGGGAGGAGTACTCGATGCACACCTGGATTATTGCTCACCAATGCAACACACACAAACAAAGCCAGTACAGAAATTCATCAAGGAGTGTGCAGTATCAGGTGCAAAACATTCCAGAAAAAAAGTATTTATCAGATTATTGAATTTATAATCGTATAACCTTATAATATTATTGATCTTAGTTTAACTAAATCTCAGACAAACCCCAAGAAACATTTTTAGCATCTGCGCTCCCATAATCCTGACCCTCATCTGGGTCCAATCATTATCGAACTTTGTATTTTCATTGAAAACAATAAAATGTGCTGCACAAAGTTGCTGATTCCACTTTAAGTCTGCACACTGATCGGACATCATCAATGCAAACTGGAACAGCTTCTCTATTAGTTGAGGTCAGTTGCCCCAGCCATGCCTGCATAGCCAATATCAATTTTTGAACATGAACACAAAACATTTTTGATAAGGATCCCGTAAATTTGGTTATTAAAAGAATTATGGATGTGTACAGAGTGGGACATTTTACAGTTGACATTCACATTTACATGTTTCAGTTCTCTTTGGTGGAATAACGAGACCTCAGTAGACAGAGGTAGGTGTTTAAATGACAAACATCCTCACGTCTATGCAAGGTGAAGTGGCTCTATGATATTCATAACCACAGAAGTTCAGAACCTCTCCTGGAAGACAGAAGAGAGAGAGAGAGAGAGAGAGAGAGAGAGAGAGAGAGAGAGAGAGAGAGAGAAAGGAAGCAAAGGAACAAACAGCTACTCTGCGCCACACACACACACACACACACACACACACACACACACACACACACACACACACACACACACACACACACACACACACACACACACACACACACACACACACACACACACACACACACACACACACACACTCACAAACACACACACACACATTAATCTTCCTCATCAGCAGGGGGAGGTCCCTTAGCTCTGCAGGCCATCTGTCAATCACTATGTGTTCCAGACACGCTCAGTGAGCGGTTCAGACACCCATCAATCATTGTCCAATCGCTGCCCTGCTAAGTCGGTGAGGATGCCCCTACAGCTGTCAATCATCCTCTGGCTAGTACACAACATGCTTACAAAAAAGAAAAACGGTTTTCATGAATAGAGAGAACACAGATGTAACCTTTTTCAGTAATAGTTTGAAATTAACCCAGGTTGTAATGTAAACACACACCGGCTTCAAGTAAAATACTTGGCTTTACGACATGGCTACATTTTTGAAGATCTATTTATAAAGGGAAGATAAAGTAAGCATGCAGTTTCTCAGAAACTTCCTGTTTCTCATAACACTGGTTCTTATCATACACCTCTATAAGCCAATGAACACCAGAAGAGCATAAAGAAAAGAAAATTAGCTGTAGTTGCAGTCAAACATTGATAGTGTGTTAGAAAGATGAAGCAGGCTTATTCATTCTGATCATGATACTGTAGCTGTTGGTGAAAATGGTACAGCTTGTATGTTTTTTAAACAGGGAAAGGAGCATGAAGAAAGGCTGAATACATCTGCAATATTTTATATGAACTATTAAAGGTGCTGCAAACCCACAGTCTGGAGATCTAATCAGCTAAAATAATTAAAATGACCCGTGTGGGTTTACCATGAGTTTGCAGGGCCTTTGTCTTGAAGGTAAAAACTAAAGCCATGGACATCAAGTGAAAAGACATCATGCAACATTTCTGAGAATTGAAGTACCCAATATTATCACAAATGTTTTTGATTTTGGACGAGAAGCAAAAACGACGCACTGACCAATGATGTCAATTAAAAAACAAGAAGGGTATTTATATATTTAGATCAGGAAAATGAAACTACCAAGTCTTTGCTGATGCACTCTTGCAGGCTAACAGCGTGCAAATAAAGAGTGTGATAAGCCTTGCAGAGTTTATGGTTCGGGGGTTAAATAACAGGGGTTTATTCAATGACAAAATATGACACAGATGTTGATGTCCATGATAACGATAAATGTATGCTATTCAAAATGAAAAAGATAAATCAGAAGTCAAAGATGTATAAATTAGTTGGGGAATCACATGCTCTTTGGTGCTGTACTTGTTTCTGTGAGAAGTCTGAATGCACTGTATGTGTGTTATTAGACTATATGAGTGTCTATGTGAAAGCAACCCGAGTAGAGATGTCTGGGTAATTGCACTGACGGGTCTGGGGTAGCTGATGAGCTGCGTGGAAAGATAGCCCTGCAGAGCTGCACCAACAACACTGATATTACTGTACTTTACTACTGTGTGTGCGTGCGTGCTAACTCTAAAGTAAAGAGATAGAAATGGGTCTGCATGGCCGATTCGCAGTGAAGCACGGATCTGTTGTCAGTTTGGGTTTGTTGCTCCTTATGAAAAGCATGGGAATAGAAGGCGACATGAGCTGTTCCTGGATCTGTTCACTGCGAAGAGATTTTTCAGTGCAGAGGTTAGCGACAGACTTCCACCTGAAGTCAAAACAATGTCTGCTTCTAGTCATTTATGTGCACAAGAACGGAAATGTGTTCAAGTGTGTTTGTGTTTGTGTGTGTGTGTGTGTGTGTGTGTGTGCAGCTGAGTCATATAAAGACAACATCTGGAGGCATTCCTGAGATGCCTGAGTGGTGACAACAGCCAACCTGGCAGGAAAGACGGGGAGGAGAGAGGAAGGGAGGGAGGGATGAAGGGAAAGGTAAACGAAGAGCAGGGAGAGACGTGGAGAGGCAGTAAAGCGATAAAGTCACTGGGTGTAAACTTGTTTCACTGCACTCCCTACAGTGGGTCTCCATCTAATCAGTCTCCATGTATTTGTATTATGTTAAATACCATGTGGATGAGGCTGAACCTATTTCAAATGTTGTCAGGTGGAAACCTCATATCTTTTAGTAACAAGACTTTAAGGGCCCTTCACATCTACCATGTGTGGTTCAGACTATCAGACTTTTCAGTTTGATCAGATCCAAAATGACAGTTGTAGCACATTGGGACAGAAGGTGACAAAACGTTTAATTGACATTTGGTCCAACGACTTTATAAAGAGTCAGTTGGAACTAACTCAATCAACCCAATCATTAGCAAGTTAAGAAACGCATCTCCCGTAGGCGATGGCGACAGGACGTAGCTATGTCATGTATAGTTCTTTAGTGCGCTGCATTATTGCATTGTGAAACCAAAACTAACCGGATTAAAAGTATACAATGTAACAAAAACTCGAAACGTTGGTTCGGACTTTCAGATGTTGTAAGAGTCTACAGCCATGTTAGCTGCTCTGTAAGGTTGTACTTAGGCACAGCGGTGCATTGAGCTAAATGCTAACATCAGCATGCTAACTTGCTCTCAATGTTAATGCTAGCATGTTGATGTTTAGCAGGTGTGATGTTCACCGTTGTAGTTGAGCATGATAGCATGCTAACATTTTCTTCTTTTTTAAAGATTATTTTTGAGCATTTTAGGCCTTTATTTGACAGGACAGCTGAAGACATGAAAGGGGAGAGAGGGGGAAATGACATGTAGCAAAGATCGCAGGTCGAAGTTGAACCCCCGGCCGCTGCATTGAGGAGTAAACCTCTATATATGGGCGCCCGCTCTACCAACTGAGCTATCTTGGCGCCCAACATGCTAACATTTTCTAATTAGCTAAAACCCAAGATACAGCTGAGACTGATGGGAATGTCATTAGTTTTGAAGGTATTTGGTATTAAACCAGTATTGGACAAATCAACATTTTTGTCCTGATGGTGAAGTCAGAACATCACCAGTATTACAATTGATCCTGAGGGCCACATGAAGATAGATTAGGATTGTAGAGAATGATCTGCTTGTGATAAATGGTCCGGTTTCTTTTCTGTTGATAGAAGGCATGGGATAACAAGGTATTTTCTGTAAATGGAAAACACTTATTATATTAGGTTTTTATCATCTTTTCACTTGTCGTACCAGTTCCCCTTACAATTGCAGTCCTTGTTACTGCTAACTCACACTGCTGGTCTGGAAACGGAGTAGACAGCCAGTTAAGAAAAATATACTGTATAACTTCAGAGCTGCAACTAACAATTACAATTGTTTCAAAAATGATTAAACTGTCTAACATGCTTTACACACAACTTATACAAAAATACTTAATTTATGTGACTAAAATATAAGTTAATGTTACAAGTCGCTGAATTATTGTACTACTAAATACTGTTTTAACTCAATTTACTTGAATTAAAACTACTGTTTTTCAGCATAACCTGGGGAGACCCTTGATAAGCCTTTTAGGCTTTTGGCCTCTGTTGGCTATTCTGTTATTAATATTGCTCTGTTAATGTTCTTTTTATATGCCCTATTAAATAAATGAAAATGACAAATGACATGTAGTCAATTTTAACATTAAATAATTATCAAGATAATATAGCACATCCTGATAACTTAGGTTTGGGTGATTGTACTGCAAAATGATCACATCAGAACCCAGACAAATACAAAACTCAGTTCCTTTACACTGCACCCTGTGTGCTCCTCCCACTGATAATAGTAAAACTGCCTTTGGGAGGGAATTTTTGCCCATTTAGTTTCACTGCACCCGGCCTCCTTTTCATCTCTTTCTCTACAAGCAGAGGGAGGGATGAGACTGCATGGGAAAAGGAAAAGAGAGACCCCACCCTTCTCCATGAGACAAAAGCCAAGAAAGCCAGAAAAAGAAAGACAGGAGGGAGAAGAAGAGAGGGAGGGAGAGACGGGTGAAAGAGAGATGGTCAGCCAAAACCTGGTAAAGAAGCAGGTGGAGGAGAAAGGGGGGGTTGTCAACCCACAGTGCCAGAGGCAACTGATGGATAAAAGAGCATGTGAGAGCCTGCTGGGAGGACAGACTCACTTCCAAACACACAGACATCAGACACATGAGGGGAAGGAGAAAGATGAGAGAGAGAGAGATTGTGTTCATTGAGAGCACATTTGGCAGAGTGCTACTGCTGTAAACTATTCTAACACACACAATACAGGGGTGCACATTTAATCAACTTCCCAAAAAACTAAATCAGTTTCCAATTCAAGTGCTGGGGTTTTATTTTCTTGTAACCCCACATTTTTTAAGACTCAAGTCATCTTTCTAACATGCATTATGCAATTCATTATCACAATCATAATAGTGTCTTTTTAAAAACACACTTATGACTTATGCCTCCAGACATCCTGCATCTAAGGCAAAAGCAAGTCACACTGCGTATGTGTTGGATAGCAGGGGTGAGTGTGACGGCCAGGGAGGAAACGAGGGAGAGGGAGGAAGGGATGAAGCCCTGAGAGGAGGAAAAAGGAGGAAAAGAAGGAGGCCAGGGGTTCACAGTTTAGTTAAACAGCAGTATGCAAGAGGCATTTGTGTTGGATATCAAGCTGGCTGTGGAGGTTCAGGTCAGTGTTTCCATTCTTATTTGGAAAATAGAAATAAAAATAGTACAAAGTGGCCTTAAGGGGTAAAAACACTAAATAATAAATGCATGCAAATTACAACTGTCCAACTTAAATTCTGGTATGCATGTTAATGATTTTTGTAATTTGGGTGGATATTTGGCTTTCCCAAATTAAGCAGTTCAAATGGATCAAGTGTGTTTAAATGGCATGGGGAAGTAAATGACCGTGTCTGTGTGTGTGTGTTTAAGAAGTTGGAGTGCACTTCTGACAGTAAAGTGGTGCTGAAGAGATCAACACTCTGTCTGATGGCCAGTAACACAGGGTCTTCCTAATAAATACCAAGTGCAAATCATGTGACAAGCTGTCCTGATATACATTGTCTGATGTATATCTTCAGAGGATTTTGTTCATCTGTAGCCTTCAGTTTCTGTGTACAATGGAAAGTCCGTCTTGTATAGTGTCTCACGCTGCATGTGTAATTTCTCCTTTTTCTAGACTATACTGTGTAGATATCAGTGAAGTGAGGCGTGACAGTCTGGGACCGGCAGGATGTAGTAATGGTTTTGATCAATTAGGAAATATATACAGCCATGTTAACAGCTCCGTGCTCTGGCTGTACGGAGCTAAATGCTAATGCATTCTAACATGCTCACAATTGCTGTATTTTCACTGCACGGTACGGATGAACTCAACTCACTTTTGGTACTAGGTACTTTTCTTGATCTTGTTTTCCACTGCAGATAGTACCCCCTCAATGTAGGTGGGATTCTTAGCTGATCGTCACCACGACGCATTGTGAAACTGCCGTCTCATCTCCCAAAAGAATGTCTTCCATTATTCCATTCCAAGTACGAATAGAAAAACAAAGATTCTTCAGTTGTGTGGAAGATGGGGTTTTAATTCTTCTAAAAAAGTGTTTCTGCCAATTAACTTGGTTCAGCTGAGCCATGACTAACAGCTGACTGCGAGCAAGTCACGCCTGTAAGTTACAATGTGTGTATTTGCCACAGTGTGTGTGTGTGTGTGTGTGTGTGTGTGTGTGTGTGTGTGTGTGTGTGTGTGTGTGTGTGTGTGTGTGTGTGTGTGTGTGTGTGTGTGTGTGTGAAAAACTGGCTACAACAGAGTGTGTGAGCATGTGGGTAGAGAGACAGAAACTGGCTACAAGTACATCATATTTTCACCCATGGGAGACTGCGTGGCTGTACACGGTGAAGCTAACACAGAAAGACGGAGCGCGGAAGTGCACATTAATGTGCCTCAAGAGCACCCTGGGGATTCACTGCCTGCCTGTGTGTGTGTCACAACATTAGTAGTTATGACAGTTCAGTTCAGGTGTAGCAGCAGCAGGTCTGTGGCTGTGTATGTGTGTGTGTGTGTGTGTGTGTGTGTGTGTGTGTGTGTGTGTGTGTGTGTGTGTGTGTGTGTGTGTGTGTGTGTGTGTGTGTGTGTTTGTTTGTTTACAGGACCTGCAGAAACAAGTTCAGCTCACCAACCGTGATTATGTGGTCGCAGTTGGGAGGGACATTACTGACTCAGAATTACAAGTTAGTTGTCTTGGGCGCAATCCATACAGTACACACTGAACACTTCTGCATTGAGTCATAAATTGAAAGAAAATTTGGGGTTTCTTTGGAAGAATGTCTATATTTTTTGCCTTAAAAAACTGGAACATAAATTATATTAAGGTATTGAATCTCAGTTAGGTAGCAAAAAGACACTAGCTACAAAGTAAATTGTCTGGTAATGTCCAAAAAAGGAATACAGTTTTAGTGAATGAATTAGACTTTGTTCTATAATTTACCAGGTAGGCTAACTTAATTCAGCATCTGTCATCTATGTTGTGCAAAAGCAGTTTTGGGTACAATAAACAAGCAGCTGTTTTCATATTAAAAAGGTCTCATGGCATGAAAATTTCACTTTATGAGGTTTTTTAACATTAATATGCGTTCCCCCAGCCTGCCTATGGTCCCCCAGTGGCTAGAAATGGTGATAGGTGTAAACCGAGCCCTGGGTATCCTGCTCTGCCTTTGAGAAAATGAAAGCTCAGATGGGCCGATCTGGAATCTTGCTCCTTATGAGGTCATAAGGAGCAAGGTTACCTCCCCTTTCTCTGCTTTGCCCGCCCAGAGAATTTGGCCCACCCATGAGAGAGAGACATCATGGCTTTCAAACCAGCAAAGTGGCAGTTGGTCAAGTCACACCCCCCCCCTCTCCTCCTCAATAGCTACAGACACAGAAATGGCACATACTAAGGAAAGCTCATTGTGGGACTGGCTCTAGTGGCTGTAATTCTGCACCAAGGCTGAATTTCGGGAAAGAGACTTCAGATACAGTATTAGGGGACCACTAAGGTCTATATAAAAGCATCCAAAGAGCACCACGTCATGGGACCTTTAACTTTAACCTGTTACATACTTTTGGTTTAATCTGTTAAGTCTGTCAACATTACCATGTTTAATATTGCTGAAAGCACTCAGCTTTGCAGAGGCCCAAGCAGAGATATAAGTAATAAGTTAAAAGGTTTTGGGTTAGAAAATAAAGGCATATTTTTAAGAGGCAAGTGTGGAACAACAAACATGTGGTTGAGAGCCACACATTACTTGAGGTAGAAAAAAAAACAGATAACATGGGCATGTTGGCTGATAAGTGAAGTAGAAGCCCTCTAACTGAATTGAAAGTAGAGGAGGTTTGGCTGGGTTTGAATCCGGTTATAACAAGTATTTGGTGATAATGGACCTGATTGAGTAACCCCAGCTTAAAGTAAGCAACCGTTTAATCAAGTGGGAAGAGAAAAAGCATTTCAATCCAATCTCAAATGACATAACCAAATATAATTGTAGAGCCTACGCTTAAGTTAATTGTCCAGTGAGAGTCCACTCTCATTAAAGCTTCCAAAACAAAGTGTGTTGATATAAATGGTGTTAGGAGGAGAGTGTGTGTGTGTGTGTGTGTGTGTGTGTGTGTGTGTGTGTGTATATAAAATCATTAGGTAGAAAAACTATGACCTCATCCTGTTGACAGCTGTTTCTATGATAGCACAGTCTCTAGGTAACACACTAGGAGACACCTGTCCCCTCCTTTTCTTCCGCTATCTATTTGTCTAACGATCCCTTTGCGTTGAAGCTTGCATGAATGAAGGCAAAGCCAGATGTCATACTGACTGAGTGTTTAACAACTCAAGTGACCCATGCTATGGGAGCTTTGGCTGGAAAGAAGTCAACTCAGTCCAGACATACACTGAATGTGATGGTAACTCAAGACAAAGCCAAAATACAAACAACAGAAAATTACTAACTCACAAGTTTGTTTTCTTGCTATGGCTTCATGGAGTTCATTTTTTTACACTGTAAGCCGGTTGGGAGTGCATATGATGAAACCTTAACGCTGCACTTTGCTGCATCTGCAAACATGTTCTATTCAAACAAGCCTGACTAAAATCGGGTAAATTGACGAATTGGTTCAACAGCTTGAATCGTATGGCCCTGAACACAGGAGTTCAACATATCAAGTATAGTATGATTGACTTATGACTATGGTAAATAAATAATAAATATAAAAATAAATATAAGCATTTTAAACATTTTTAACTGATTTAATTCAAAAGGATGTGACTGCAACTTCTCCGTGAACCATCACCTTATCGTGGTGGAGAGGTTTGTGTGTCTCTGTGAACCTGAGGGCTGTGTTGTCTGGAGCTTTGTGCTCCTGGTAGGGTCTCCCAAGGCAAAGTGGTCTCAGGTGAGGGGCCAGACAAAGAATGGTTCAAAAACCCTATGGAAAAACAAGGTAGAGATGGAGTGACCCTGCCCGGAGGAAGCCTGGGGCCCCCGTCTGGAGCCAGGCCCAGACGGCGGGCTCGCCGGGCGAGCGCCTGGTGGCGGGTTTGCCACGGAGCCCGCCGGGCACAGCCCGAACAAGCTACGGGCTCCCATCTCTCCAGCCCATGGGCCCACCACCTGTGGGAGGAACCGCTGGGGTCGGGTGCGCTGCCACATGGGTGGCAGTGAAGGTCAGGGGCCTCGGACGGACCAGACCCGGGCAGCAGACGCTGGCTCTGGGGACGTGGAACGTCACCTCTCTGTGGGGGAAGGAGCCGGAACTGGTGCGGGAGGTGGAGCGCTACCGGTTAGATCTGGTGGGGCTTACCTCACGCACAGTCTCGGTTCTGGAACCGTACTCCTGGATAGGGGTTGGACTCTTTTCTTCTCCGGAGTTGCCCAGGGTGTGAGGCGCCCGGGCGGGTGTGGGGATACTCACAAGCCCCGGCTGAGCGCCGCCACGTTGGAGTTTACCCCAGTGGACGAGAGGGTCGCCTCCCCACGCCTGGGCGGGTTGTGGGGGAAAACTCTGACTGTTGTTTGTGCATATGCACCAAACAGGAGTTCGGAGTATTCGGCCTTCTTGGAGACCTTGAGTGGAGTCCTGCATGGGGCGCCAGTGGGGGACTCCATTATTCCGCTGGGGGACTTCAACGCACACGTGGGCAATGATGGAGACACCTGGAGAGGACGCTGGAGGACTCCGGAGGCAGTTGAAGGGTACCGAAGGGCCCGAAGGGCTGCAGCCTCTGCCGTGAAAGAGGCAAAGCAGCGGGTGTGGGAGAAGTTTGGAGAAGACATGGAGAAGGACTTTCGGTCGGCACCAAAGTGCTTCTGGAAAACTGTTCGCCACCTCAGGAGGGGGAAGCGGGGAACCATCCAAGCTGTGTACAGTAAGGATGGGACACTGTTGACCTCAACTGAGGAGGTAATAGGGCGGTGGAAGGAGCACTTTGAGGAACTCCTGAATCCGACTAATACGCCCTCTATGTTAGAGGCAGAGCTGGAGGATAACGGGGATTGTCGCCGATTTCCCAGGCGGAAGTCACTGATGTAGTCAAACAACTCCACAGTGGCAAAGCCCCGGGATTGATGAGATCCGTCCAGAAATGCTCAAGGCTCTGGGTGTGGAGTGGCTGTCCTGGTTGACACGCCTCTTCAACATTGCGTGGAAGTCTGGGACGGTGCCAAAGGAGTGGCAGACTGGGGTGGTGGTTCCCCTTTAAAAAAGGGGGACCAGAGGGTGTGTGCCAATTACAGGGGTATCACACTTCTCAGCCTCCCTGGTAAAGTTTACTCCAAGGTGCTGGAAAGGAGGGTTCGGCCGATAGTCGAACCTCGGGTTGAGGAGGAACAATGCGGATTCCGTCCTGGTCGTGGAACAACGGACCAGCTCTTCACTCTCGCAAGGATCCTGGAGGGAGCCTGGGAGTATGCCCAACCGGTCTACATGTGTTTTGTGGATTTGGAGAAAGCATATGACCGGGTCCTCCGGGAGATACTGTGGGAGGTGCTGCGGGAGTATGGGGTGAGGGGGTCTCTACTCAGGGCCATCCAATCTCTGTACAACCAAAGTGAGAACTGTGTCCGGGTTCTCGGCAGTAAGTCGGACTCGTTTCAGGTGAGGGTTGGCCTCCGCCAGGGCTGTGCTTTGTCACCAATCCTGTTTGTAATATTTATGACAGGATATCGAGGCGTAGTCGGGGTGGGGAGGGGTTGCAGTTCGGTGGGCCGGGGATCTCATCGCTGCTCTTTGCAGATGATGTGGTCCTGATGGCATCATCGGCCTGTGACATTCAGCACTCACTGGATCGGTTCGCAACTGAGTGTGAAGCGGTTGGGATGAGGATCAGCACCTCTAAATCGGAGGCCATGGTTCTCAGCAGGAAACCGATGGAATGCCTTCTCCAGGTAGGGAATGAGTCCTTACCCCAAGTGAAGGAGTTCAAGTACCTTGGGGTTTTGTTCGCGAGTGAGGGGACAATGGAGCGGGAGATTGGTCGGAGAATCGCGCAGCGGGTGCGGTATTACATTCAATCTATCGCACCGTTGTGAACGAAAAGAGAGCTGAGCCAGAAGGCAAAGCTCTCGATCTACCGGTCAGTTTTCGTTCCTACCCTCACCTATGGTCATGAAGGCTGGGTCATGACCGAAAGAACGAGATCCAGGGTACAAGCGGCCAAAATGGGTTTCCTCAGGAGGGTGGCTGGCGTCTCCCTTAGAGATAGGGTGAGAAGCTCAGTCATCCGTGAGGAGCTCGGAGAGCCGCTGCTCTTTGCGTCGAAAGGAGCCAGTTGAGGTGGTTCGGGCATCTGGTAAGGATGCCCCCTGGGCGCCTCCCTAGGGAGGTGTTCCAGGCACGTCCAGCTGGGAGGAGGCCTCGGGGAAGACCCAGGACTAGGTGGAGGGATTATATCTCCAACCTGGCCTGGGAACGCCTCGGGATCCCCCAGTTGGAGCTGGTTAATGTTGCTCGGGAAAGGGAAGTTTGGGGTCCCCTGCTGGAGCTGCTCCCCCCGCGACCCGACACCGGATAAGCGGACGAAGATGGATGGATGGATGGATGGTGACTGCAACTCCACCCAGCTACCCAAACATCCATCCAGGCCTGAGCTGGTGAGCCTCCCAGTGGGCCGCATGTTATCAGTGTAACTCAATCTCCAACCCATTCTAATGAGAGGGACTGTTTGTGTGGAGACTTTAATAACTCCCATAGCCTATTTATATCTTATAACTCACACCCTGTGTGTATGACACACAAAACGCACATACATCAACTTTGTACGAGACTATCTGATTCTGTATGGCTATGGATGATCTTTTCAAAATCATGATGGCAAATATTTGCCTACTTTACTCCATCAAAACAAATATGACATACACACCTGCATTTTTATTTACTTAAGCATTATTTGTAGATAACATGTGTAAAATGTCTTTTCAATGTGGAAAAATGCCAGACCACCACCAGTCTTCATCCATCCATCCATCTATCCATCTATCTATCTATCTATATAGCAACAACATCACTTAAAAGAAAAAGTATTTTCCTTTTAATTATCCCCAGTGGAAGACAGCTCTCGAGGTTCATACGGGAAAACAAGAGGGAGGGCTGCAGAGGGAGAGGAGGAGGAGGAGGGGAGCAGCTGGTGCGTAACCTGGACAGGAGGGAGGGAGAGATAGCAGGAGAGGGTAAAAGACAAGAAAAAAAGGAGGGGCAAGATAACATAAGGGCAACATGGTCAGTCACTTTACACTCACAACTGTTGCTGGTCCAGAAGCATTCATCACAGGGAGTCTGGTCAGTAGGGGTGGTACGGTTCACAAAACCCACGGTTCGGTTCGTATCACGGTTTTTGGTTCTGTACGGTTCTTGTTATTTATTCTTTTAATCTTTAACACTCCAGAATATACTTCAGCATATAGCTAAAATTAGCATATTAAATGCATGTTGCACAAAACATGCACACAGTGGCAGTTCTATATTGTTTTATTTCATCATAGGTAACATGAAATCCAAAATGTTCCCACACACCAGACTATAAATGACGCTGGCGCATCCTCCAGCTCTGGGCAGACTCTCTCCCACTTGACATCCTACAGGTGACGTGACGTGACCTGCAGCGGCACCCCACTCCACTTGAGGAGCGGTCGGCTCGGTGTCTCTCAAAATCTGACATAAATCTTTTAAACTGACCTTTGTCGATCTGAAATGAAGACAGATTTAGCAACTGCATGGCCTATTTCTCTCTTAAAATGTTTTCAGAAACAAGTTTCGGTGAACTATTTTAGTACAATATGAGATCGTATTCTGAACGAACCGCCATGACAGTCTGTTTTGAAATTAGGGACCAGCCAGACCCATGTGACGCAATTGTCCAATCAGCTGCCATGGGTTGCGTTTGTCACGCCCATCCCGCTCGTCATTTCCAGTAAGTGTTTTAACCAAGGGGGTTGTCAGTACCCGATCCGTTCCACCTGCACAATCCTTTCTGCGCATGCGCAAGATGTTCACGCATGCGCAGATGATAATACTGTTTTACGACCTGCCCGATCTGTTCCACGCTAGCCTCCACCCAAGCTAACGTTAGTTTAGCTAACAGCTAATTCGGCTAACCGCTAGCCGACAAATGCTTCTGCATGCGCAGAACGGATCGTGCAGGCAGAGCGGACAGCTAGATTCAGTCTAAACTAACGTTAAGTCAAACATCATGGGAAAAGCAGGCTACAGCAAAATTAAGACTTTACAGTAACAATAAAGACAAGTATTGAGTGATTGTATTTTAAATGAGCACAAGTAAAGTAGAACTGACGTAACAGCTGTTATATATGTTAACGTTTGTTTTGAAGTCTTATTTTGAGGGTCTTTTAAAAGTTTGCATGCTGTCTCAGCTAGCGGTTAGCCGAATTAGCTGTTAGCTAAACTAACATTATCTTAACTGTGAAGGCTGACGGACGGCAGCCCGCTACAATCAGCTAGCGGTTAGCCAAATGAACTGTTAGCTAAAGTAACGTTAGCTTCCCAGTGGAGGCTAACGGCAGACCGCTATAATCACCTAGCGGTCTGCCCAAATTAGCTATTAGCTAAACTAACGTGAATTAGCTATTAGCTAAACTAACGTTAGCTTCCCGGTGGAGGCTAGTGTGGGAACAGATCGGGTAGTGTCGTAAATCATCGTACCACAGCGCATGCGCGAACATCTTGCGCATGCGCAGAACGGATTGTGCAGTTGGAACGGATCGGGTATTGACAGGGTTAAGCTTCGCTTCAGAACTCGAGCCATCTATGGCGCCATTTTGTTGCTAACTGGCCATCACCTCCTGTTAGCATTCCGCTGACCGCCATTTTTTTTTTTTACGACACTTGACTGCGAATAACTTTACATCAGAAATGTTTGAAGACTCTATTTGTCCGTTGTTTAGTTCCAAAGAAACACAACGATTTATAAAAGGCTTCATTACCTTGTACCTCACGTTATGGCTCCGTAGCGGACGTTTTTGTAAAAATAAGCTAACGATTGTGTCATAACCAAGTGACTTACTGTCGCATAGTAGAGGAATTACCGTATAGTACAGGAAAAGCTTGCAGGCAGTTTTGACTTACATGAGCTGTTTAGGTTTAATTACTAATATTAACCAGCATATTAGTTAGCAAAGCAAAGCCCATGTTATCTCCTTACATACACCTACACTCTCCGTATCTGTAAGATTGGGAATGATTGAGATTTCTCTTGGCACAGCTACCAGAAGACTTCCAACTTTCAGACACGTTGCTCACGTCACATTCTCTCAGTTGGAGGCTGCGCAGTAAAGCTGGCCATCACCGGAAAGTGCTTCTAATAGCCTTCACTGGTGTCCGTCCAGAGCAACGGGGTCTATTGGTCCATTATATACTGTCTATGGTTTTAACATAGGTGTCGAAAGTGGGCACTACGGCAGTAAGAGGTTAGTGCACATTAACAGTGTACTACGAACCGTGCGGTACACACACGCTCCGAACCGAGACTAGCGAACCGAGCGGTTTGGGTGTTTTTTCATGAACCGTACCACCCCTACTGGTCAGGCTGCACTACACAGGCCAGAAAAGGTTTCCTTAGAAAAACTATGACTAGTGAAAGGTAGTGGCAGCATCTTTAACACTAATGTACCACAGTAGGGCCTACTACAATGTCTAGCAAGTGTTGGTGTAAATGTAACCCCCCCCGCCCTGTTGCCCCTGGCAACTATACTTGACTTGGACCATTGTAACCACTTCCCTCGGTGGTTACCCCTGCTGGCAACCACTTTTCATGTTAGAAACATACTCTGACTCTCTCTCTTGGTGTAAAATCTTCTGCTTGAGTGAGTGAACTACCGTCTCCAGAAAGCTTCAGCAGCATCACATAAAATAGCCCAAAAGATAGCAGAACTCATACAGAGTGTCAAATCCGACTGAAACAGAAGTAGGAAAGTCATTGACCATTCAGCGATGAAGCAGGGCTTCATCATGAACCTAAAACAACAACAACAACAAAAAACACTTAAGCACTGGGTTAAGCATTATTTTTTGACACAAAGTAACTAGAAATTACAGTAGAGAAATTCCAAACTAAGTTTGAGATCATTTAGAAACAATGTCACAATTATATAGCCTGTCCAGAGATTTTTGTAACTGTAAAATGTCTTACTCAGTATGCATCAAATCAAAGAAATCCATATCAAGGTTAAACTACCAAATATCAATATCTGTATCAGCCTCAAATATCCAGTATCAGTCGGGCTATACAGTGTACAAGACACTGCTAAACATAAACACAGCAAATCTAGCTTTCCTGGAAGAACTTTTACAAAATATTAAACTTATTCCAAAAACCACGGCACCTTGGTGTATGTTTTCTCCATTGCTCCATCGCCCAAACTGGCTTTAATCTGACCTGACCACACTTACACGTCCTTATTGCCTCCTAAACATTACTTAAAAAAAATTCACAAAATCAATTTAGTATGTGACATTGGTATTACAATTCAACTCTTTTTTTCTCCCAAAATAGTAAAGCTAAATTAGCTAAAAGTTAAGATGGATACTTCTTAAAGTATCTAGCTATCATTAATTAAAGTATAATTTACCCATAACTGCAAGAGTCTCACAGCAGCCCAAAACATATACGATTGTGCAGACCATGTGTGTGAGCTGTACGCACTGACAAACAAGTGCAAACAGGTCTTTGTATGCAGATACCCAGCATAGTATTAAACACAACACCTGTGCAAGTCCATGTCCATTTTTAGTCTTTTTCAGTTTGATACTTTTTGCTGCTTGTTTCCACCATGTAATTATATGCACCAATGTTTTGTCATTTTAATTGGTCACCACATCCTGACACACTACATGGTTTAGCCACTACATTCCTAAAATTTGACAGAAATGTTTTTGGAGCCCACAATATTGCATTGGGAAACTCCGCCATCAGTCTGTGATCTTTGCTGCCACAGAAGACTGTAGAGCACATATTTACATCAAATCTTGCTGCCCAGTCCACCAGGGGCTTTTGGTGGTAAAAATGACAGTGAGGTTGGTTTAACCTGGCAATGGAGGGTCAGCATATTATTTAGAGACTAGTTTTGTGGCAACCATCCTCAAACCTGGCAAGGCAAAAAAACAGCATTCAAATTCCCTCTGAATCCATGGCGACATGGCAAGCAAGATACACTTTCCACCTCCCACTGTGCCGCACTAACTGACCCAGTCAAAGGCCCTGTTTACACGACAACACTCGTGGTTGAAAACTACAAAATATTTTATCAGATGTGCCTTTCGTTTAGACGGCGATGACGTTTTTTGGGGCTTAAAAAAAAAATAAACTGCAAAAAAGTGAATCGACCCCCCAGAGGGAAAATCTTAAAAACGCTCCACCGTCGCGTTCCCATCTAAAAAGGGTAAAAACGCACCCCAGCTTTTGTTGTTCCCTTAGCCATGTTTTGGTTTCGCACTACTAGGGAGAGGAGAGGGAGAGAAGTAGAAGGAAGGTTCTATGCAGGCGCACAGACTTGGTGGTGTGTGGCAGTGCTTCACACTACCACCTAGCCGGCTGGTGTGTGCATACTACATCGAATTTCACACACATTAGCGTCACCATACGCACGCAGATTCTCTACTTTGAAGTTTAACCCTTGTGATGTCTTAATGGCTTATTTCCACATCCCATATTTTCTGATATAAAACAAAAATTGAAAAAAGGGTCAATTTGACCCAAGGGTTAATATGGAGGGATCCCCCTGACTGCCCGATGAGGTTTACACATATCAGCGCTTGTGTTTGTCGTTGCAGTGGGAGCTCTAGGGCAGAGCTTCTCAATCTTTCCTCAGCCAAAGACTCCTTATACCGGGGGGGACCCCCTCATGTATGGCCCTTAAAATAATTTGGCGTAGCAAATTTTTTATACCTCTACAGTCTTTCTTATGTGATAAACAACACAAGAGAAATGTATTAGAGAGATATAAGACATAAATTAAACATATTTACAGATTCTGAGTGTTATAGATTAGTTTGATTAGAAAGTAATCTATGAACTATTTTATATTTTAAAAAAATCTAAATATTATGCATTGAACCATGAAGCCTTTCGTAAAAAATATATAAATATTTTTTATATCATCATAATTCAAATTAATTAATCTGGAAACTTTTACGGACCCCCTGGAAGAGTGCCACAAACCCCACTTCGAGAACGACTGCTCTAGGGAACCATGCCTAGTTTATCCCATTAAGTTGGCCGATATTCTTTGTTCACGAACTGTTTACCAGCCGACCCCCTGCTGTGGGGGAAATCACCATACGTGAATCAGGCATGGTGATTTTCATGTGTGCAAAATGATGAGAACATTGTACACTTAAGGGGTGGCAGGTGGTCAAAAATTAAAAAGTACATTTAAGCTATGAGGGGAAAAAACTGTTGATGTGCCAAGTCCTGCATATATTTTTCATCCACACCAGAAGCAATGAAAAACAGATGTATAAACTATATACACATGCTTAATACTAAATCCCTGTACAAACATGCCGTTTCCTGATTTGTTTCTCCAGTAAGCTTGTTAGCTCTAATATTGCATCAGCTTGTATGTCCTCAAATATCTTGTCCTATTAGGGGAAGAGTACATTTCCCCAAAGTGAAAACCCTCCCAGAGATTATAATATAATGCTCTCTGTCGATATATTTCTACTAAAAATACATTTTTGACCTTTAAATGCAACAACTGAAAGCATGTGACAGCTCAATGTTGGGTTTTACATGCACAGTATTTTGAGGCAGACTAAACCATTTAGCTTATTTCCTGGGAGGTTCACCAGAACAATGACTAAGCTGTCAATTTATGCCAAAAAATCCTCCAGCAGCTCCAGAGAGAGTTCACCGTGCTGAGTGGCTGTTTAAACAGCACGACCGCGCTGAGCGATGGGGCTGAGATCGATACACGTGGCCCTGGGCACTGCCATAATGAGGAGGGGGTCAAGGGTCAAGGTGTGTCAAAGTGCAAGGCTGCTGGTGTTGACCAGCCATGTGAGAGGGAAAGTGAGGATTTACGGCATATTATAATGAAAACATCACAGACTAAAACATAAAAAAGGAGTGGTACCAAATTTGTACTGATGCAGACATGAAGACACAACTTTAGCATCTGTAAACTATTCTGCCTCATAGGATGAACAGAGCTTCGGTGAGAAAGCTGGGGTGGGGTTGACTGGCCAAGGGTGATCGGTGATGTCATGACAGTGTGTGAACTCAATGTTGCTGGTCTGTGTGTGTCTGTGTGTGTCTGTGTGTGTGTGTGTGTGTGTGTGTGTGTGAGAGAGAGAGAGAGAGAGAGAGAGAGAAGGAGGGGTCCATTTGAAGCAGGAATACATTGCGATGAGGTCATGAGAATTATGGGATGTTTGCACAGAGGGAAGGCGAAATGTGAGAGATAAAGAAACTGGGCAAAATCCATGCAGAGAAACATCAGCTTAGAACAGCTGCTGGGGCCAACTATGAAGCCCAAACACGGTTTAAATACACAAGGGATTTCAGTATTGCGCGAGGGTGTTCACCCTCAGCCTCCACCGACAAAAACAACCCACACGCCATTAACCAGTGATCACACTTGGTACATGGGGCTTTACTACCCAGTCTGAGGGTGGGCAGCTGGGTGGGTTGGTTGGTTAATGAGGGTGTGGTCACCAACATGCTCCAGCCAGGATAAGGAAAATTAACTTGCAGTGAACTGAATGTGATCTGGGCTGGCGGTGTCAGACAATACAACCTATTGTACTGCTGCGGCTGTAGCGCCTCATCATCAGCATAATGCCCTTTAGACCTCCCCTTCCCTCAACCCTCCACCGCCGGGCCCAAGCAAAGCCTTACCCACATCTGAACTGCTCCCATCAGAGCAGCAATGATCCAGCTACAGCAGTAGGCATAATGCAGATATGCTTTAAGAAAGACAATAGTCAATAATGGGCTGCACCACTTAAAAGTTTCTGGGAAGGATGTTTGAACACGGCTAGTCAACAGGATTAAAAGTGTGTAGCCAACTTTAAACTATCAACAAACTTCTTCTTAAAAACAAAAGTGTTGCCCACCATAAAGCTAATTCAGAAGCTGTTCAGGAGCTCTTGATCGTATCCTACGGTCTTCCTAGACAGATGGAGTTGCCCATGGTGTCATGGAAATGTACATGTTCATATAAAGTGGCTATAAAAAGGGGTCGCTGGTAGTTATAAACCAACAGAGAATTATCACCTAAATCTGCAGCTCCCCACGGCTTTACGGAGCTTGATAGCAAGTTTCAGCTCATTGTTTAGCTGTCCAGCCCTCAACTTGACTGTTTTGGTCTGTTTTTAGAGGAAAAGCTCTGAAGAGCCCAGTATACACTACCTGCCGAGAACCAAGCGGCAGAACAACACAGTTAGAGACTAGCGTGTGAACATAGTGGATTTAGCATTTAGCAGCATTTGTGGTTCTTTTTGCAGATGACTGGATACATTATCTGCCACCAAGATAATAACTACTTCTTTTTTTTTTTTTTTAAATCTAATCTAAAAAAAAGTAAGAAATGAAAATGCAGTTCTTCAGACAACTTTTGAATTTTCTTCAAAACATTCAAAATTTTATTTTGATATTTTTGTTGGTTTTTTATTACATTACATACATTACATATAAATAAACTACATTTAAGTTCAGCTTTATTTATTTTTTAAAAGTTGGAAATGACAAATAAACTTCAAACAAACAAACCATGATATCAACACTGAGTTGTCCCATAGTAAGTACATACATAAGCCCTGCGCTGGAAAATGGCCACTGACTGACTGACTGATGAGCTTCTGTAATGTGAACACCATATGGAGACACTGAATAGAGCCCATCAGGGGACAGTAGCCCAACTGTATCCAACACTCCGATGCAACATAGATTGTTCCTACAACATTGGCTACTGTATGTACAGAGCTGTTTTGGTCATGATCACATGAGAATTAAAAAAATCTATTTCTCCTGATTCCTAAATATGTTCAGTTGCTTTAAAACTCCATAATAAAACTATATAAATGCTGTAATTTCCTTGAGGGTCAGACGACAAAAAGCACACAGTCAGTCGAGACAATAAGAGGGTTATGATCATGTGTTACAAACCTAAATATAGCATTTTTCATGTGATAAATGGTGTCATATGATAGGGAGTCCTGTTAGACTACACCGTTTCATTAAACTGAGAAGCCATGACATAAACATGAATGAGAATATTAGCCCTTTCTCCAAGTCTGCAGCTGCTCAACTGTTCCTTGGTGCATTGTTGTGAATTCTGTCTGCCTACATGGCCACAGGGCAGCGCTGAGAAAAGCCTACTTTGTGCACATAACTGTCTCCTTACGTCATGGCAAGTCTTATGGGAAGTACTCCTATGCATTCTCTGGAGTGTCTGACTCTGTATGTGTGTGTCAGCTGTTACATCTGTGTGTGTTTGAGAGTGTGTGCTTTGTGAACATGAGTATTTGTGCTCATGTACATTTTGTGAATTCACTAGTGTGTGTCTCAGTTGTCTGGGCTTTTCCAGTGAACATACAAAGTGCAAAACATGTCAAAAAAACAGTAGCGACACCCCCCCCTCCCTCCCCCCATTCCATTCTTGTCTCCCCTCTAACCGTTATCGGGAAGTGTGACGCAGCTGGGTTCAGACTACTATTGGGGCTGTTTAATATCGTCTTCCTGTTGGGGAAAAACAAATGGCACGCCAAAGTAGGGGTACTGTGTAGATCTCCACTGCCTGCTTCATATCTACAATAAAGGAAGCATAAAGGTGAACTCTTTACACATCAAAGTCTGTTTACAGGTGTTGGAGAGTACTGTGAAAATGTTGTGTTAAGCCTTTTGTGTCTCCAGAAGGAGCTGCACGAAGTCCGATAAACTGCCTCAACTGATGTCACTTGAGTCAGCGTCGACTGGGGCTGAAGACTACAAGTTTGAAAATGAACAAATGCCACATTAGCCGCTACTAGCATAACACAGAACACACCAGAAGCTCCGACCAAACTGTCGGTTGTCTAGTTGCGTCGCAGTTAACGTAGGCACCAGTTTTTGACAAAGAAGAAGATTGTGTGAAATAAAGAAGACAATATCTCTGCATCGACTTTGATCGTTTTTTTAACTGTCCATTATGCTAAATCGGTAGAGTGCTCTTAAGAATGCATTGACAAACTCCAGTAATATCTCAGTTACAGTCCCATTGGGCAGTCTCCTTTCTACAGGTTCAGTCTGAAAATGTTGCTGAATGGATACTATGGCAGTTCCAGTACACGCCAAAGTCAAGTCTGGTGGTAAAATGCACCACTAGTCACCTACTATAGTGTCTGGCTGCCCACACCGAGCTTTCTTAGAAATATGAACACTATTTTAAAGCATTAATCTTGGTCTATAACCGTCTAGGGTTGGGCATCGTTTGGATTTTAACGATTCTGATTCCAATTGCGATTCTTCCTTTCAATTTCTGGTTCTTATCGATTCTCGATTCCGATTCTTTGAAGGGTACAGTTGAAATGGGTCACATGCTTATTTCACAAATAAGAGGAAAGTTTTATTTTGATTCAATGGTGGGTTGCAGTTTTACCAGGCTTTTTCCACATAAAATAAAGCCACACTAGAGCGCCGCTTACTGTGCTCCATGGCTGCCTGCAACACAACAAGCGTCTGGCCGCTTCGGAAACCAAAACTAGCACATGTTAAATTTTGAACCCATGATCAGATTGGAAATCAAATCCTCCAAAACAATTCCAATAAAGAAACGATTCCAAGTAGGAATCGGTTCTCGATGCCCAACCCTACTGACATCCCAAATGTCAACTTCATATAGCAAAAACAACTCATGCTTTAAAAAACCCAATAAAAAAGTGTGGTGGCGTGATGACTAATTCCTTTTCTCTTGTTTCTGGACTAGCAACAAAAGGTGATGTGGACAAAAGGTGGAATAATGGTTTCTAGTGTTGTCAACACAGCAGCCACTGACACCCAAAGCACCCTCTCTTGTTTCCTGCTGTACATCAAAGACCAAAGGGAGACCTCGAGCTTTGTCCATCTCCATCTTTTCTTCTATGCTTTCTTTCTTTGACCACCTATTGTCTGAGAGCCTCATGACGGGCTTGGCCAAAACAAATTGAAGCAACATTGCACATGAAAATAAAAATAAAGTCAGAACTGCTTTCAAGCACCTTGATACCGTTTGTCTGCTGATGATCGCAGTTCTGTCGTGATTTGGGAGAAAAGACATCACAACTCAGCTGGCACAGAGAGAGTGAAAAGGAACTTTTACATCTGTTTAATAACTAAGCTGTCTAGCCTGGGGACATTAAACTACAATTATACCTTGTTGGAGTGGCAAACTAACTCGGCACAAAGCTTTTGAAAGCAGTCAGATAACATGCTACACTTACAGTAAGCAGCCTAATTAAACACAGACTGTGGCTCATTTTACTACTGACATGTGCTGGAGTTCATGACTTCCTGTAGCTAATTAAAAGAGGAAAAAAGCGATAAAAGGAACAGTCAGTGCAGACATTGGCCACGTGTATGGAGACATGTCAAAGAAAAATGTTTTCAGGCTGTAACTAATGATTTTATTAAATTACTTGTTAGTCTGCAGATTATTCTCTTTTGTAATCGATGAATTGTTTGGCATCACTTGCCAAAATAGCTGAGGATTCATTTTCTTATTAACAGATTATTTGACTGATTATTTCAGCTCTAAGATGTTGAATTGCATACTGGACTGTGGAGCTGAGAACAGAACCTGAGGACAAATACTTGAACCACAGACAAATGGCTGATTTCCACCAACAATAAAAGTCTTGAGAATCCGAAACAAACACCTACTGAACAACTAGTAACTAGTAGACTGAGCGACAGGTAGACTACAAGTTATGTCACCAGCCAAGCCCCTTTAAATCCTGTGAAAACATAAATTGTCACATGTGCCTGTATCAAAACATAATAAACTATAATATAATAATTAAAAAAAACAGTGTTATTTATAATGCAATGGAGGAAAATGCCAAATATGGGAGAAATGGTTGATGGAATAGAAGTGGGCAAACAAAGTGTTTTGTTAGCATTTTATGACCACACACACACACACACACACACACACACACACACACACACACACACACACACACACACACACACACACACACACACACACACACACACACACACACACACACACACACACACACACACAGTAAATGTCTTCGGCCGATCATTGCATACAGCCCTTTTTAACCTGCATGTTCTTGGTCAGCTTCAAATTCCCATTATTGTCCCACTTCTGCATTTTCCCGTGCACCTGTCTCCCACTTGGCTACTTCTAATTGTATTGTACATGTATATCAGTGCTAACTTGTCTCATGTTTCACTACCTTCCTTCACAATTGACTGACAGAGATCCTAAATTACAAACAAGAATGGGTGATTGCAGAACAAACAGGTGAGGCCCATACACCTGCATGACATGGCTAGAACCTGCATTTCTAAACCCCACACTTGTAGGTCAAGTGACACCCGACACTCGCTTAGACTAAAATGTCAGTGTGTCAAGCTCTACTGGAACAATGGCTCACTAAGTTCAGTGGTATGAATTTCATAATGCTCATCAGCTTCTTCATGCTCTCTGTCCTAAGAATTTAAAGTTTAAGTTTTACTTGATAGTGTCACTTTAAGCTTTGTGACTCTTAAGAGCAAAGCAAAGATCAAATACCGTCTTGCCTACATGCTACATCAGGAAATAGTGGGTTTTTTACCTAGGCACACCACTATTACCAGTAAAATGCAAAGCAAGCAGCCCTTCCTGCACACTATAATGCTTTCATAAACAAGTAATGCCTAATGGGAGTTGGGAATGGTGTGTATGTGCGTTGTGTTTTAGCAAACACCACTATTTTGCCTGTCTTTACTTTCTGTATCTCCACACTAAACATTTAAGAAAAAAGGCCCAAAGCTCGAGTTAGATAGACCTACATCACGACACATACAGTACAACAACAAGGTGACCGAACACTGCTGGAGCTCTCTGCAAGAGCCCTCTCCAAAACCAGAAAGTGTCCCATCATACATTATTTACAAATGACAAACTATCCATTTCCAATTCAACTGAGTGGTTGGTGGTTCATCACAGTGGGGGTCCCAGGGCCACCAAAGATCCTCGAGAAGCCTCCATTGAGCCCCCCAGCATATAAGGATATGTCCCCCACCCACTTTTAAATGTATTAGATCTTTGTTAATGCATCTCATGATGGTGCTTTTCCCAAGTTGTTTGAATCTACCTACAGAGGTTACTTAACCACTATAGAGTAATGTAACAGTATATTGCACAAGATATATTTCAATATACACTGTTCTCTAATTGATTTGTATTTGATCCAATTTGTGGTTTACCGTTTAAACCAGTGGTTCCCAACTTGGGGGCTGGGGCCCCAGATAAATGTCAGAGGTCACAAGACGATTGAGGAAGAAAAAAATATTTCTCTATTTCATGCTTTTGCAATACTTTTACCTCCTCGGCCTATACTAATCTGTTAGATTAGTTAAACTGATCACAAGACAGGCCATGCTATAAGGGGGGGTCACCGGTAGTTGCTTCATTTTAAGGGGACACAAGCCACCCAAAACACACTGGGAGTGGCAACCACTGGTTTTATTTGGGGTAGGGTGGTGACATAAAGAGGAAAAGTCAGAAGACCACCCAAGATCATGTTTAAGGGAAAAGAGGCTGCAGGTCAATAAAAATAGACCACGCAAGCAGGTTGCAAGGCATCCAACTTCATCAACTTACTTGTATGGAGTCGTTCGCCATCGCTGTCCCTGTTGCTCTGTTGTCAGCCAGTTTGTAGCCGTCTCTTTTCCAAGACAATAAAATAAAATTACTATTAAAAAAGGACCGGGTATTCGTCCTGCGAGTGTTATCTCAAACTTTATACGGTCTGTATGACACAAAGGCAAAACAGTCAGGAGGTAATCCGCATTGTTTGCCTGCCTGGCCGCGCCTGAACTGATCCTCCCCGTGCTGTGTTCAGTTTCACCAACGTTAGCTCTCACTTCACGGAGATAAAAATGCGTTTACTGTCTGCGCGTTTAAAAACAAGGCATTCACATAACAGCATCCAAACAAAACTATTAGGCTCAACAGTCATTGTTCATCTTGCCATTCAACAGCTAGCAAGAGCCCCATAAAATCCACCGGCGGGGCTCCTCCGTCATGTCCTGCTGAACCCAGGCGGAGATAAAGTCACATCCACAGGCAACATAAAATGAAAGAAAGCTCCTTCTTCCCTCTCTTCTTTTCCCGGTAACATCCGTGAAACACGAACACACCTCAGTCTCTTGTCTCTATCACATTCCACACAAAAAGCCGCCTGTCAGTCCTTCACGAGCCACTCATACAGTCAAAACGAGGGACAAAAGGAAGCGAATCTGTCCGTTAAATATCCCGCCGGATGAAGTCAAAAATGCTCATTTAAAAATGGTTCTTTGTTACAGCACATGGGATGAGTGAAGAACGCAGGAATCGCATTCAAACAGGGAGTCACTGACGCGAGAGAAGCACACATACCACTTGTACGATAGACCCTCCTGACCCTGCTGAGTCTGCGCGCTCCCGACGCTCGAGCAATGCGGTTCATTGGTCCAGGGCTGGGCGACGGGGGCGCGCCCGGATGTGTCATGTGACCTGCGTTAACTGTCGTTATCAGCTGTAACTTTTTTTTGTAACATTAAATATTACAAAACAAGAATGGGACAATGGACTCATCACATAACATATATAAAATAAACACGTAACAGTAATTAAACTTTATAAAAATAAATAATTTGAGGAAACATACTATGAAAAATGCATACCCATTTAGCAAGGCACATCCTGAGCAATGACTTGTCAACTGTAGCTAACTAATGAACATGATTAGTCAGACACACAATGAGAACAACAGTGATACATCCAAGGGTGGAGGAAGAACTCACATTCTTATAATAATAATAATAATAATAATAATAATAATAATAATACCAAAGTGTAAACAAAATAATAAGTTACAAGTTAAAGTCCTGAATTCAAAACTTGATTTCTGTAAAGGTACCTAAATATGATCATCAAAATCTACTTTAATTACCAAAATAGTATTCACTATGCAGAAAAGAACAGTTTAGAGACAAATTGTAATTGGATGTTATATTGTTAGATTATTATTAGTGTATTAACAGGTAATCAGCATTATTTATATGGGATGGAGCTAATTTGAACAGTTTAACATAGTGTTGTGTTGTCTTACCTATAGCAGTAGGCCTATAAAGTATATTAATTTACAAACTAATCAAGTTGTATGTAAAATCTTAATTTGCCATTACAGGTATAGCCATCTGATAAATGTAGTGTAAACCAGAATTAGTTTACAGCCTTGCTAGCAGCTCTGAGGCTGTACTGATACTTAGTTACAGCTGTGCTTCGCACTAAATGCTAACATAAGCATGCCATGCTCACAATGACAATGTCCGGATGTTTAGCAGATAGTAGACTTTTTTAGCCATTGAGGACATTGTCAAAAGGATGGCATATTCTGAAAATAATCAAAGTACAAAGCACAGACTAAACAACTGAAATTACATGTTAAATCTGACTCTAGTCCAAGTTTCAAGTCTAAAGTATGCTACAAAGCCTTTTTTTTTTTTTTTTAAATGCTCCAAAACACAACTGAAGTTGATCTCATTTACCAGAAACAGTAAAAATGTGTGTGTTGGTGTGAGAGAGAGAATATAGAAAGAGAGGTAGAGAGACAGAGAAAAGCTCATAATGGTGTTAGGTGATGTTATGGTGGCGTGAGTAGGTGTCTTTTGCAGATTTGATAGAGAAGTTGAACTGGACACATTGCGCTTTGCATAACAGATTTGCATGATGGAAATTAGTTGGCAGAAAGATAGGAAGGACACAGAAACAGAGAGTAAACCCAATGCAGTTCTTTCCGACTGCTGTGGGCCTCATCAACAAGGCCAGGGACCCCCACTGACCGACTCTTAACCCCCCAACCAATGTCAATACACATTACATTAACACATCCTGGACTATTATCCCTGACCATTGCGCATATTACCGTGAACTTTTGCACATCCAGATTAATATTCCGCACACCCTGCCCAAAAACGTACAGCCATAGAAGTCAGTTATATTGTACATCTTTGTTATAGTGTCTTTTATATATTTGCTATTGTAATATTTCTATTCTATATTTATGTTCTTAACTGTTGCAGTACTTTGCTCTATTGTTTATTACATTTTCATATGTTTATTGTATGCAGCAAACACACCAAGGAAAATTCCATGTGGGTGAAAACTTACTTTGGCAATAAATCTGATTATGATGCTACAGGATATACCTCATATCTTATATAACATTGTTATTAGAAAGCAATAGGCTATTTGTTATACATGTTGACATGTTTAATACACAGATATATTTAAAGGTCTACAATGGCTATGTTAAAATGATAATTTTTGGTCTTTTTCCTCATTACTTTAGTATGATATTACATTCACATGCTATCATTATGTCAGGCAAGCAAGACTGAAAGACAAACAATTAGCCTACACACTATTAACATTTTAGGTACAAGTTGGTTTGTGCAAAAGATGTTAAATTTACAATTATATAAAATAGAGAAAAGCAGCAAAACCTAACATTTGAGAAATTACTTTAGCGACTAGCTAAGCCAGTTTATTTTATGATTATTTTCTGACGATTAATGGAGCTAGCATAATGGGCTCAGCTCTAACATAAAGAAAAGTAAAAAAAAAGAAAAGTAATTTTGTTTAAAATATTTATGTTAATCTTTTTGTTGTTGTAGACCACCAACAAAAGCAAACAATGAAAAATAAATATTTGAATTATGTTTAAAAATCCTTGCTGAGACCATTAACTTTAATCCGCAGGGTTTTTTTTTTAGAAAACGCAGCAAAATCAACCAGAAAGAGCGGTGACAGGCGACGGTGAAAAGAAGGTAACAGCAAATTAGATAATTAATGTTAGCTCATCTGCTATTAAAATTCTCAGACTGCAGCGTGATTAGATATCTAATAATCCTGTTGATTGATTAAATCAAAACCCCAATCCCTGGTTATTAATGTAAACGTGACTTTGCTAAAAACTTGCGGTGTATTGCTAGCATCGCGATAGTTAGCTAGCTCGCTAACATTAAATGGGCTTTTACACCCGCCCTCTGTAGTCCAGTCATTTTAGATGAGAAGAAGGCGGCAGAGTTGACAGGTCATTCAGTGTATGACGGCTCTAAAATAATTAGTTAAGGTGGCTTATTATTTCCAACAGGTTTCCTAAGAAATACCAACGTATCTACACCATAAAACATGACAGACATTGAAGTTCAGGTTGAGGTGCAGCCAAACTCACCGGAACAACATGCGTTCGGGGGCCTGCAGGAGGACATGAGCGGTGAGATGGACTCAGACTGCAGGGAGAGTCTTAACACTGGACAAGGAGGTCAAATATGAATGCTATTCTCAGCATGCTTTGAAAACATGGATGTGTCATGTTTTTAAAACTTATATTACTCAATTGAACTACTCATAAACTTTTTTTTGTTAAAACAACCAAAATAACCACTGCTTTAAATTAATTTGGTAGTTATTTGTATTTTGAATTGAAAATAGGGGGGCGGGGGGATATGGTAATAGTCGATATGCTCTATATTCTATATGAGACCATTTTCTTTCTGTTGTGTCTTTTAAAATTCATTGGGGTTTCAGAGGTGGAGGAGCCACAGTCGTTGTTGGCTGTCGTGACTCTGGCTCCACCCTGTGGTGATCGTACGGCCCGCAGCTGTGACTGTGAGGCCTGCAGCTGTCTGGAGATGAGATGGATGGAGAGAAACCTCCAGTCCATTGAGCTGCAGCTCCAGTTCCTCATGAGCAAAGCAGATGACTTACACGACTGCCTTGTAGATGGGTAGGGTCCTGGCTAGTCATAACGCACTAATGTTTCAAATATGTTTATTGTGAACCATTTTCATTCAACCATCAAGTTTGCATGGCATTTACACGTTTCTTTAAGAATGATCATAACAACAAAAAACAGCGACAGACATACAAATAGTAACAGAAACAGTGACGGACATTACACAAATTAACAGACATAGCTTACCACCCACTCCCTTTAATCAATCCCTTTCTTCAGTCACCCAGCCCTCCCACCCAAAGAGTGTGTTCTTACTCTTAATGGCCTTCTCTGTTAAGATAAGAGTCCATGGGAAGCCAAACTTTCTCAAAGTCCCTAAGCTTGGCTCTGGCTTTGCCTTGTCGAAATTACGAAAATGAGTTCTGACATAGGGTTGGGCATCGTTTGGATATTAACGATTCTGATTCCAATTCCAATTCCAATTCTTCCTTTCCTTTCCTGGCCGCTACGGAAACCAAAACTTGTGCATGTTAAATTTGGAACCCATAATCTGATTTGAAACCAAATCCTTGAAACGATTCCAATAAAGAAACGATTCCGATGGAATTGTAATTTTTGAAACGATTCCAAGTAGGAATCGGTTCTCGATCCCCAACCCTACTCTGACATAGTCTCTAATTTGAAGATATCTGAAAAAATTATTCTTAGGCAGAACTTCTCCTGAAGTTGCTGGAAAGATGCAAACGTCCCTCCCACATATAGGTCGCCAACATTTCCAATCCCCATTGTCTTCCAGATATTAAAGGTCCCATCCAAAGTGGAGGGGGTGAAGGGGGGATTTGCTGCGATAGGTAGAAAAAATGACAACACCCTGATCTAGAAATGCTTATGATGCACTAGTTACCAGGGGTATATCTGCTATTTTAGGATTCTTTTTTGTTCTTTTGTAGACAGGGTCATCTAGAGAGCGAGGCTCTTGCTGCTGCAGTGCAGAGTTTCCTGTACACCTGTCAGCCTTTCTTTAACCACCTGGAACCCACGAGCACCGTGTCTCAGCACACCCCTCTGCCTTTTGACATCTACACAAGGGTATGTGTTTTAAAGGGCTGACGCACACACCCGTTAAAAGACATATTTTCTTACCAGTGGTGATCGTTTTGGTTTTATTTGGTTTTGGAACAATGGAACTACTTTCTACTGGAAAAAAATTATTCTCTGCGAAATCTGTTGGCAGCGAGATATGTGCATTAAAGAGTAAAGCGTTAAGCAGAGTAATGGGATTTTTTTTCTGGAAAGAGATGTTCCTGTTGAATTTATTTAAACGTCATGTCATAAAACCAAAACTGCTTGGCTAGACACCATTTAACACACCAGCTAGCAGCTACCTACAGACAATGTGCCTTACGTTGATGTATGTTTATTTCAGATCAGAGTGAGTAATTCAGCAACTCTGTAAGCAGCTTTTGTATCACAAGGGTGGGGAACGTGTGTTTCAAGATCATAGAAAAACTCCTGCAATGGAGCGAGGGGGACACACTATCTGTTGCTGAATGAGACTGTGCACGGTGTAAAAACATTAACAGCTACAACTTTAGTTTAACCTTACTGTGTGTGTGTGTGTAGCGCATGCAGCTGTTGGACTTCTCTCAGCAGCTGTGTGACAGGTTGGAGCAGCTGGTGTTGACCTACGCCAGCTACAATGTCCTCTGTTTGGACGAGACCGAGCCTAACAGGTACGTACGTGTACACACACACACACACACACACACACACAGACAACACACGTTTCTACCAATACATGTTTACTCATTTTAACATGTGGCGGTAGCACAAAAACAACATGAAAGAACAGAAAGTCGGGGCAGCCTCTAGCTCACCCAGTAAGAGCGTTCGCACCATGTTGGCTGAGTCCTGCAGCAGCGCAGGTTCAAATCTGACCTGCTGGCCTTTGCTGCGTGTCATCCCCCATCTCTCACCCTCTTCAAGTCTATCCACTGTCACTTCATAATAAAGGGAAAAAGCCCCCAAAAAATTATCTTTTAAAAAAAGAACAGAAAGTCCTCATGGGATAGTAAGACATACATACAGTATATGCATTTCATTATCCCACATTTAAACGTTTAATTAACTCATGCGACATTTGGTTTTGTGTAAATTATCCACTTTTCCTAATTTCTGTCAAAAAAATCTTCCTGTCTCAGAACATGTCAACCTTTCCACTGAATACATTTCCTGACCAATATCAAACTATTGCTCTTTTCCTGTAGGATCTGCTTCATCGTTATAGCTTATTGTCAGGTACCTGCGTTTACTCATTTCAGTCCCTACTAAGGTTACAGTAACACCTTAAATTTATCAGGGGAGGTTGGAGAAGCTGTGCATGCTGTGCTTCATACTGTACATGTGTCAGTATGCTATGGAAACAATAGATCCAGGCAGGATGACTTTTATCTTTATAACATTGGATTTCACCCCAGGGACCAATCCATTTTCATATCCTCTCACCATCTAACTTTCCCCAATCTCCCGTTTGTTTCAAAGCGTGTCTCACTTCTGCATCGGTCAGAGCCAGCTCGGTCCACTGAGGGTGACCACGTTTCGCTACTGTAAGCCCACGCCGTACCTGGCCCGGGTCGACACGGGCCTGTACAAACGCATGCGCTGGAACGTGGAGAGACTCCGAGACGAGCAGCAGACAGATGAAGAGAGCGAGGCAGAAATAGTCGTTGACACAGTGTAGTGAGTCTGGATGATAGCTCCACCCTCTTATTTGTTTTTACTTTGTTTTTACATTTTTGATAGACTTTTGTTTTTCCTCTGATTGATACTAACATATATGGCACCCATCTTACTTCCAATATACATCCTGGTTATTAATCTTTTATTACCACCGTCCCAATCAGTTACTTCCTGTGCTACGAGGACATTCCTAATGCACACGCAGAGGCTAGCGGGGAAGGCCAAGATGCCTCTGACGTGGTAAGGATGTGGTCCATCGGTCAGTGGGTGCAGGTGACCCCCGACACAGAGGACATCTATGACTGGTATGCCGATTTACATTTCTTCATTCGTTGCTCTCTAGCTGCTTTTAAGACAGTTTTCAATCACCCAGCGCCCTCTGGGGGAGTAAAATGTAAACAAAAGAAGATAAGTGACAAATCTATAGCTATAGCCAAAGACAAACATTCCTCACATTAAATAGTCACATCTCAATAACCTTTGCTACAGTTTTCTTAGGTTGCCCGATTCATAGATATTTGTACGCGTTCCTGTTTGTTCCAGGATCACGTGCGAGGTTCCTCAGGCCGAATATCACAGGCTCTTGTTTCTGGGCAGCGAGGAGCCGTCTAGCTGCGGCGCTACAGACTACCTGCAGCAGCTGCTGCTGTCACACGAGACAACAGAGTGACGATGTCAATGGTGCATATTGGCACACATATGACACCTGTCTCTGGGATACATCATCCTCGATGGTTGGTAGAGGGATAAACGGCTTGTGAAAAGAGACTGCACCAATTTAGATCACACAGGACGCTGCAGATAAGTCATTAAGCAAAATGTGTCAGTGGGTTTATGGGAGATTCTGAGGTTGAACATCTGGTTTCATATGCATCTGGATGTCGGAGCAGAAACACCCAAGCTGAAATCACATGACCGTAAAATATGGGATAGTTCAGCCTGAACGATGCATTCAGGACCAGTTGGGTTTTTCCACATTTAAAGCTGAAGAGGCTTCGGTTTTTGTAATACACTGTGACCAGTGTTGGTTTCAAAAACAAAATTCAATAGTCAAGTTTTGTAAAAAAAAAAAAAAAAAAAAAAAAGTAAAAATATATTTGTTTTATGCTGTCTATTGTGCTAAGTCCGTTTAATTCTGATGTTTGCTGCACACTATTTTGTCACTTTATTTTGTTCAGTGTGTTAATGTTTAAAAGATTTTCTAAGAGATTGTAAATATTAAGTTTTAATTTTTTTTTTACAACAGTTCACACATTTTTAACAGCCTTTTGTTGTGTTGTAAAGAAGTCCAGAAGCATTATTAAAAAACATTTTATTTACATGAAACGTTTCATTGAAATAATTACACACAATCACAGATTTCTGTTTTTCAGAAAGCCCAGAATAAACATTTTAAAACAAGCTGCCATGATCCCACAAGCGAGAGTGCCCATTTACTTCTTTTCAAACAAGTTCATAAGCCATTTAAATTAGTACTCAAATGCCTCACTTCATTTTCAATAAATTAATATCTAAAATGTGAGATTTAATAACTTTGAGCCCAAGTAACACACTCCTACTTCAGCCTACTGTGTTCAGTTTGACCTTGTAGTCATGCAGCTCTCATTTTTGTTGACTGGACATAAGGAAGAAGAAAGTAATTTACTTACAACAAATAAAATCTACCATGTACAACCAACATCCTTCATTCTCTATTCAATAAAAATCTATATAGGACTCTTAAAGGGCTATTATACTTCTAAATCTCTTAAGTACAAAAGTAAAGTGGAGTTTCCCTTCATTACAGTGAGCAGTCTTAAAAACAATATACACACACACACACAAATGCTTACAAAAACACTACACAGACATGTAAGAAAGCACATTTAAAAAGTCCAGCTTTGTCAAAAATGCAGTAGACATAATGTGTCCTACCTGGAGGACGGGAAAGCAGACATACATTAACGTAAACACCTGCCTGCTTCTCAGCTGCTACACATAGGCTTTAATATAGAGGACCCATTAGTCGGTGATGGTAATGGTAATTGCTCTTGGTGTAATAAACAGTGGTAAAAGGGCAAGAATCTATTAAGGTGAAAGCACTGGATGCAGATTCCTACCTGGCTCACCCCTTTCAATTCAGTTATTAAACAACAATCAGCCTTTATGCCATTTGACACTGGAGAGCAGCGCAGCAAGCCAAAAACTGCCTGAATACAATAAAGAGATTCAAATGGACATGAGTGGAAATAAAGTTCTCTCATAGCATTAATGTTCTGTTCTCCATTTAGATTTACAGTCCAAGAAACGGTCAGAAAACTACTGATAGTTTCCTAAAATGTCACCATCGTTAAGCTTGTGACATTTCAGCGAGGCTCAGTGACCATCTTAAACACTGACCAACATAAATATACAGCACAGCTATCAAGAGTTAAATCACACACTTTCATACCACAGCTCATCACAGTTTCAACAACAATAAACAGTGAATACCCAGAACAACCTGATATTGAATCCTCACTTGTACCAACCTTTCTCATGTCTCACAGTAAAGTGAGCCCTGACCTTCACAGCAGTTTCGGTTAAACCCCAGAGTTAGTCTTCTAATGTAAGGTCTGTGCACCGCACCAGTGTGGAAGTCCTTGTAGAATAACCAGCTAGCATCTGCCTGTAGCCTGTGACTGAAATACCTCCATCTAAAATAGAAGCATTAGGACCTAAAGGAAGACTACACGTATGGAAGAATGTAATATGTGGCTCCAGAACAGTGATCATAAAAAGGCATTTCCTGCAAAAACTCTAAACTACGCACATAATTAAACAAATAGAACTAAAACTTCATTAGTGAGCGACTGTGTTTCAAACGGAAATGCTTACACGTCGTACTGACCATTGGTAAAGAACTGTAAGATCCAAACAGCTCAGACTGAGACCATGTAGTGAAATATGATAGTCTTTCAATCAATACATTTCTTTGATCTAATTTTGTGAATAAATAAGTAAGTTGAACTTCACTTTACCAGCCAGTGTCCAGGCCTTTATTATAAACATGTTTAAAATTGATACAAATTACAAAACTGTATTTGAATAAGTGCAATCTCAGAAACCTGGTAATCAGTGTTGTTTTATCACTATTCAATAGCAAGACATCTCCAGTGTATTCTCATTTTAAAAATAATGTGATAAGAATGAGTGTCAACGTGTATGAACAGTTATGGCTTCAATTAAAAGCACTGAAGGTGAGGAACACAAAGTAAAACCAAATCTATCAGTCAATAAACCTTCGATTGATAGTGGCCATTTGGCACCATCGGTGTGTGTGTGTGTGTGTGTGTGTGTGTGTGTGTGTGTGTGTGTGTGTGTGTGTGTTCGGCCACCTATGGCACAGAGATTTGGCATAATGAAAAGTGTCCAGTTCCAACTATATAAATCAGTAGCAATGACGCATCATGGGATTCTGCCAGTAATCACATGGTTTCAGGTGTTTTACGGATTAAAATGTAATATTATAGCCAAGTCTTCATTTTGTGTTTGCAGTGATGAAGGACAGGGAGCGTGAGGTGAGAGAGGTGCCGAGTTTCAGTGCGGTGTCACGCTTGTGTTTTTCTACTTGAGATGAGATGCAGTTTCTTCCCTGGCAGTGCCGGAGACTTTCCTGCCCTTAGTACGGACTCATTTTGTTTAGGTCTTTACTGTACCGAGGCTGCGTACGGAGAATTTGAATCCTAAAAGTGTAGAAAAGGCTTTAAAAACAGCATTTAGATCTTTGTGTTGGTAAATAAAATGCACCAAGCATTGGTATTAGCATTGTATGTGCTTGTTTTTAACAGTACAACTACAGCTCCCTGCCTGTCAGGAGGATCCTCAGCGGTGGTTCCCAACCTTTTAACCTATAAACCTATTTTTCTTTTCAGATCACTGCATTTGAATACTTAAACTTATTCAGTAGTTTAAAATAATTCACTATTTTAAAAAAAAAAAAAAAAAAACAAGCAAAGATTAGCTAAAAGCTTGAAAAATGAACATTGTGTGGCAGAAACCGGTTTCTTTTTTCTACCCTTCTATGTTGTGAGCCCGTGTTGGTTGGGAACCACTGATCTACAGCACCACAAGGTTATAGGTCTACCTCCAGGGCTGGGCAGTATATTTATATAACTTATTGTGCATCTTTTTGATTCTATCATGGATTTTACATTACTATGTATGAGACATTGGGATGTATGTCAATGTCAAAGAATTTCTTCAGATTCTTTTTTTCCCCACATTGCCCAGCCCAAATATTAACTCTAAGTTGTCTGTAGAGCTGTTGTTCTGAAGTTAATATGAATTCATAGTGTGGATTAGGGGTGCACCATTCAATATCAATTTGATTAAAAAAAAAGGTATACAAAATAAACCGCACTTGTGTCATCTTTCCTGTACGAGTGTCATTCATGTTTAACAGTACCGCAGCGGTTTTACTTAAGCGTGCGAGTGAAATCTCACTCTCTCTCTCACACACACACACACACACACACACACACACACACCTCAATGATGCGTCTCCAGCTCCACCACGGTCCACTCTCCCTGTGGGGAGCTCCCAGTGGCCTCTGGGGAGAAACTGCTAACCGAGGTGACGGTGGCAGATGGCGGTGTGAGTGGGGGCAGCAGGCTGGGCCACAGGCTGCTCTCCAGGGGGCTCAGGGTGCCTCCGGCACCCCCCGGCAGCAGCAGCAGGGACGAGCAGCCGTCTCTGTTCAGCAGCAGGGTCTGATTGATCAGCTGCTGGACTATGTCCACTTTCTTCCCCCAGTCCAGGTCCAGGGGAGGAGGTCGCTCTGGAGACTCAGGAGGGCAAGGGGAGGAGCTATCTTCCTCCTGGGAGGGGTCGCTGGATGACAGAGGGGAGTCTGGGAGAGGAGGAGTGCTCTCAGTGGACGGTGAAGTGTCTCGGCATTGGTCTTTGTCCGACGTCACCCTTTCACAGTCGGCCATCTCTTCATTGGGGTTGGGCTCCTTTATTCCCTCTTCTCCACCTTCAGCCTCATCTTCGTCACTGTTCTCCAGGGTTTCGTAGATGGTGCAGAGGCCAGAGGAAGGGGACAGCAGCACCGTCTGTCCTTTATTAGACTGGTGCAGCTCTTGTTGCCACTGCATGATCTGCTGTCTCTCCTTCAGCTCCTGTTGTTGCTGCTGTAGCTCAAGTTCAAGCTCTCGCCTCTGCTTGAGCTCCTCTGCCTTCCTCGATTTTTCCTCCTCTTCCCTCGTCGTCACCTCTGCCTGCTCTCGCGTTCGCATTTCCAGCTCCTCTTCATTCCTCTTTATTTCTTCTTCCGCTTCCTCTTTCTTCTTCCTCTGCTCCTCTTCCTCCCTCCTCTTCCTCTCCTTCTCCGCCTCCTCCAGCGGCCTGCTCTGTTGCTCCCTGCGTTGCTGCAGCTCCAGCAGCTGCCTCTGGTGTTGCTCCAGCCGGCGGAGCTGGGGGCTCAGCGCCTGCTGGCCGAGGCTCCTGGGCGGGAGGTCCGCGCAGGTCAGCCTCGGCGGGGTGACGGCGGCCACGTGAGGTTTGACGACGTCGCAGTAGGTTCTGGGGGGTGCCGAGAGGTCGCGGCGGTGAGGATGCGCTAGTGCAGTGAAGCCTGTGTGAGAGGAAGCGGGAAGGAAGATTACAGTAGCGTGATGTTATAAAACAGGTCACAGGCAGCAGGACAGTGACAGCAGTGCAGTGTGAGTACAAGCAGAAGGGTACAGAGGGAAGGGGGGGGGCGCCTTAAGAGGCTCATACTTGCTGAAGGAATAGTGGAAGCATTGTAAAGCCAAGCCCAAAAAGGTCTGCCAGTAGCCTACAGCACCAAACTGGCCGGCAGTTATTTGTGGTTTTGTACTTTGAACAAGTGACAGTGGGACATTGTTTGAAAGCTGTGCAGCAGTGACCGATACAGCCCGTTAAGTATTCAGAGGGGTGGAGCCACAGTATTTGTGAAAAAAAAAAAAAAAAAAAAAAGTAACACCAGAAAATAGTGACCCAAGGTAAGGTAACTGGGGGTGGTGGCTGGGGCAAGGGTAAGGACATTTTTGCAGAGAGCAAATGTGCATGTGATTTTCTCTTTTTTTTTCCCCCCCACACACACACACGTAATCTTTTAAAAATAAAAGACACCCAGAAAATTAATTTGTGTGCAAAAAAAGAAAAGCAGCCAACTTCCTGTATATGCAATCACTATCAACTATGGTGAGACAAACAACCACAGAAAAGCTTTTTGCGAGCTACATTTGTCATCCGTGAATGGAGTTTATAGTTAGTCAACCAGTGATACATGCAAAAGCTCACCATGCATTTATAGACATCCAGCATCACAAAAAAAAAAAAAAAAAAAAAAACACAAAAGCTTGGCTTTAGAAGGAATCAAAGTAAATCAAGTTCTAGAGCCAAGCTATTCGTCTGACCCTGAACAAACCAATCCAAAGTAATGTAATGAAAGTCAAGTCATTGTGCAACAGTGACATGCATAAGCACAAGTTAACATTAATACAGTTTTGTAGAACAGTGCAGTAGAAAAGCGCTAACACAGCAACACACCCAGAGTGGACTGGAGGGAAAGTAAAGTAGCAGAATGAGTAGGGCCGGGTTCTCGAGGCTGGAAGGTAAGACGTCCGACTTCTTTTGCTACTTGAGATGCCAAAGTTGATCCATGGATGAGAAGGTCTGGTGGTGTGGATGATCAACTCATGGCAGATTCATTCCAGTTATGTGGTTTGTGCTAGGGCGTCCGTTCCACTGTTTGTGTCCAGTTTTCAAAGGAAAGGCCGCAACATATGCATGAGTGTCTGTGGGAGTGTATGGCAAGAGTAAAGCAGCGATATGCTGGAGTGTCTGCGATATAATGAGATGTATAGAGCCACTGGTAAATGACTGGAAGTTTGGAAGACCTTGAAATTAATCTCAGTGGTGTTGGAGGACCAGAATTATGCCATACCCAAGAGCCCATTTCAATAAAACTGTACATTGAGAGTACATCATGGTAAAAATCTAATCTTTATTTAAAGTTGTAAAGGTTCATTACTCCAAAAGATGGATTAACACAAAAAAGCTGGGGTACAATTTAAAGTGCAAGAAGAGGTGAGGAGTGATCAGATATAAGGAAGATTGCCTGTATCTCAAGGTTGGAGAGTGAAATCGAACAGGAACATACAATCAAAACTTAATGTCAGTTTTCAATTTTTGTTCAGTAAAAAGTATTAGGATAAATACACATGAAGCATGTTAAACAGTTCATTCCACATTTCTTTTGTTACACTTATTTTTATTTGTTTTTCCCCTCTTGAAGAGCTGTAAACAGACAAGTCAAATCCATGCCAGTTCAGGGCAACCACATCATTATGTGTTAAATAAAACCAAAACCAAAACCCAGGCACGCTCACACATTAGGAGTAAATAGTAGTAGCTATTGCACATACAGGAATTTAAGCCATATACTCATTATTGAAATGTTATATTGGAGGAAAGTGCAACTGCTGTCCTTTTAATTTCTTCCTCTTTTTGCTCTCGGTTTTTTTTTTTTTTTTTTGTTAAACTTTGATTACATCCACCCCCAGAGATTTCAGGACAAACGCTGACGACAAGAGCTACAACAGGGATATATTTCAGAGAGGCTGGACTGGGGCCGGAGGGAGTTAAGGGACATTACTTGGGCTGTTGGGAGATGATTAACTATACATTACCTGCAAAAGAGTTCTCAGTCTTTTCACAGATAGTAGAATAGTAGGGAGGCTGGATGTCATCTGGGTTTTCCTCCGGTTGCTGCAAAGTGCTCAGAGTTGACGAAGGGTCCAGGGCTTCCTCTGGCACCGGCACTTCCTCCCCGACAGGCTCAGCAGACTCCGCCTCCTGCTTCCCACATTCGATGTACTGCTGCTCTGTGAGGTATGGCTGGGTGTGAGGCTGCGGGATCAGACAGGGCTCCTTGGCCTCCTCAGGCAGCTCCTCCAGGGAGAAGATGCCAGGGCTCCTGATGCAGCTCTCCCCTGTGGACTGGGCGTTGGAGTTTGAAGCGGTGGTCATGGTGTCAAAGCCGTAAGATGCCAACGATGTAGCCGAAGGTGGGGTGGTGTCTTCACCTGCGCCGCCCTCCATGTCAGCCTCCTCTCCCTCTTCCACAGTGGACAGGCAGCGCTGGGCTGGAGGCTGGCTGTCAAAGGTCGTGTGGATGACCAATGGACTCTCCAAGGAATCCTCCAGCTGAGCCTCTCCCTCGGTGTCGCTGGCCTCGTCTTCTGTAACCGAGGTTGAGGAGGGGTTGGAAGTGGGGGCAGTTGCAGGGCCTCCCAGGACTTCATCAGCAGGCAGGGTCTCAGCCTCCTCATCTCCTTCCCGGTCCAGGTCGGGCTGTGGGGAAAGCGCCGGGCCTTGCACATCTTGAGGCTGGAGCTTCCCGTCTCGATTGTAGTCACAGAGTTCCTCGGGTGTGCTGATCTCACTGCTTAGGGTGCTTGACAGAGACATTGCTGGGGCAGAGACAAGAGCTGGGCCCAGGGTCTGCATCGGGGCTTGGCTGGACTGACCCATGTACATTTTGGCATCTAGATCTTGTGGCTCGACTATGATAGAGGAATGATGGGGAGGTTCTTGGTTTTCAGGAACAAAATGTGCAGAGCCTAGTTCTAGCCAAGCTTGGGCTGGGGTCTGAGTTGGGATCTCCGAGTCTGCGTGCCAGGGATCTGCCAAAGGGCTTGCTGCAGCCGCTCCTGCCACCTCTGGGGGCTGGGAGACGTGCTCAAGAACCTGCTGTGGCTGAAGAGGTTCTGGCCAGGGATTAGTAAAAGGGTTTGGTTGGTCCCACTGAGCAGCTGGGGCGGAGGGCAGCTGAGGAGGGGGTGGTGGGGGCTCGGCCACTCTGTTTAAGTTGTCCAGCCTTTCGTCCTCCGCAAAGTCATCCTCATCGGCATTCCCATAGCTTTCCAGCCCGCTCTCAGTCACCCCCTCACTAGCCATCTCCACATCCTCATCATCCTCCTCCACATCATTGTCATGTCTGGGTCTCTGCGGTTCATCTGCCCGCTCTGAGCCCACATCCATGTCACACACCAGATCATCGTCATCCTCCTCATCTTCGTCCTCATCAAAGTCATTAACTGGTATGTCAGGAACCTTTTCAAAGTCCGGTGAACCTGCCGAGGCTCCTTCCATGTCAATGGCTCCTTTGAGACTGCCGTCTCCCAGATCATCCATGCTCTCGGTGCCCTCCAGGACACCAGGGGCACTCAGTTCAGACGCACCCTGCTGGCTGCCGCTTACCTCCTCAGAGTCCAGCTCAGAAAGCAGGGCGCCACCGGCCCTCCAAGCAGACCCTCCTACTGGTCCAGCCGACCCGGGACGAGACTCCTCTGTGGGCTGTGTGGTTCCACTCATTTCAGACACAGAAACTAACTGGCTTCCCTCCTTCTCCTCTTCATCCTCCTCCTCCTCATTCTGATTGGTGGGAGAAACTATCAGAGGGAAGGCATTTGTTGCTGCGGAGGGGGTTTGGTCTGTTAACAGGTAAACTGGCTCCTTGGACATATCTGGAGGACAGTCCACTGGTAGTAATGCAGGCTCAGGGGTCTGCTCTTGCACAATTAGTAAGGGGGCACTGCTCTCAAGCTGCTCCTTGGGTGGAGAGGTTTGTGGTAAGGCCATCCTGGCAGGGCTTTGTGGAGGAGAGGAAGCAGTTGCATGTCCTTGAGCAGTCTCTTGAGGTACCACCTCTGGTGTGGTATCCTGGGCCAGGACTGGGGGAGGGACCTCCTCTGGTGCAGAGGCAGCAAGGGATGATTCTTGTGGGAAGGACTCTGGAGCCTCCGATTGTATTTCTGCTAGCACAGTTGCTGCGCCAGCTGCTACTGCTGCACTAGCAGCACTCTTTGGTGTGGTAGTATTTGAAACACCGGTCTTCTTGGCAGAACTGAAAGGTGTGACAGCCTGAGTGGGTTTGGTTCCACGTTTTGCCTGAGGGGTGCTGCTTTCTACAGGTTTGTGGGCTGGAGAGGTGGGTGGGGTTCGACCAAGGGGTTTGTTATGGGCAAGGGACCGAACAGCAGCTACAGGTTTCCTTGTGGGAGTAGATTTTACAGGTTGTTGAGTTTTGGACTGAGACACCTTGGGGTCGGCTGCCTTCGCTGTTGTGGACCACTTGGAGGCAGAGTTAAGCTTTACGGTGGCTGTTGGTCTAGAGGGTTCAGGTTTTTTGGTAGCAGCAGATGTTGTAGCGGTTACAGGTTTCTTTGCCACTGGTCCACTGACATCTGGTCCAAAGAGAAAAACAACAAATGTCAATTCACCCAATCGGATTGTCAATGATAAAAAATATTTATTCCTGTGTAGTAAGTAAACCACTTTGTGTTCCTTTATTGTAGACATTTTAGCCTGACAACTTCAAGCCAAATCCATCCAGATGAGTTTATGAAATCCAAATGGCACATGGCTTTAGAAGAGGGTCTCAGTGTCAGAACATGGTGCAACTCCTTACCATTCTTTGTAGCAACAGTTTTGGGAGGCTGTGCCAATGTGCTCCTGCCAGTAGAGGGTGCTGTGGTAACTCTAGATGCAGCAGTTTTGGCAGTTGCAGTGGTGGACGGCTTGACTGAAGCTGTGGTGGGCCTGGATGCCGTGGATGCAGGTCGAGATGTTGAGGGACCTGGGGCAGGCCTGGAGGAAAAGAAACAAAGACACTCAGGTGACAAACACAAAAATACAAGTTGTAGCAGTTTTATTTTTGTAGTCTATTAACTTTGTTGGCAAAGATCCAAACATGAAATCTGATACTCTGCCTCTACATGCATTTACAAGCATAAAGTAGCCGTCCTAATGTAAACCACAAAAGCAATTTCAACAATGGTAACCTATTAACACAGCACCATCCATCTATCCACACTGTAATGCCTCCTTCATTTTCCAATCACTTCAAAATAGAAAGATGGAATGGGAATGGAAAACTTGAATTGGGGAAGAATGATAAAGAAAATGGTATCGCAGAGGTAGAGGAGAAGAGAGGAGATCTGAGGCAGTGACGGAAGCAGACAGACAGGGAAAGAGTTGTTGGAGCAGAGGTGCCCAAAATTTGAAAAAAAATAAAATAAATAAAGGTGGCCTAACATAAGCAGAAGGAAATTGAGGACAGAGAAAGAATATGGTTAACAAGGAGAGGGGGAGATAATAGCTAAGAACACATACAGCAGGTGGGGGAGGAAGGTAGAAAACATTCATTAAATCAATCCCATTTTAAGCTCCTGGTCTACTACTCAGTTTAAAAAGGAGTTCTGTCGTGACACACACTAATCCACTCAATCACCACAACAAGCCAAAACTCCTTTCCCCACTTCCTCTCTTCTTCCATTAGGCTCCTCTCCTAGACAAGCAAAATGGTTCAATTTGTGCTCTGCCCTTAGCACAGACACACTGTGGACACCCACAATATAAATTGACATTACGTTGCTTCACTTAGCAAATTGAATGAACCCATCTACATGTTCAACCGTGCTCTCAAATCACCATACTGCTTCTTGGAGACTCCATACATTAGGTTTATATATATTTAAAAAAAAAAATAAAAATAAAAATAAAAAAACACGTTCTTGAATCACCAAATTAGAGTTCCTAAAAACGGCCTAAAACTGAGACCTGAACCCAGCCAATTCATGCATCTTTGACTCCATCCTTGACTGAATCTGATGACAAGTTCAAATTTGAGACCCGAACTCATCTCTGTATTTTGCCTTATTTCATAAATGACTGACTGGTCACAATGCCAATGTAAGCATTGGCTATACTCTGTCTCTTTGCCAATACACATGGATTCAGTTGATGGGCACAGTCAGAGAGAAAGAAAATCCTTAGAAAACCACATTTGAAAATATCCAAACAAACCCCATCCAAGCACTAAGCATTATGCAACAAAAAGGCCAGAACCCGAAACTTGATACTTTTGCTGGGAGCCATCACGTTTGGGTCTAGAACCAGAACTGTAGGTCAAACCACAATCTCATGCCAGCAGTAGTGTTCGAGGTTAGTTTAGCCATTACAATGACATTTGACTTAAAATCTATTGCGTCCTGATAGAGTGTGTGGCTCTGTCCATATTTTCTCTTAACTACAAGCAAATAAATATA